>NC_134865.1:71328290-71493290 GCF_049852395.1 Peromyscus maniculatus bairdii
CTAGGATGTCATCTTGTGTCGTTTTGAGCCACTAAATGTGTGGTAAGCTGTTACAGCAGCAGCAGAGCTTGGATACAGCAACAGTGAAAAACTAAGGCAGCCTCCCCATTGCCATGGAACTTAGCAGCTCACATCTGAAATATTTGTTTAAGTGTGAAGACCGTCATTTTGTAGTGACTCCAGGTATAAGCTTCATAAGTTATTAAATCTAAGGGTCCTGGATGTTAGGTGTTTTGGATGGAATACCCAGCTAAAAGGAAAATTAGAAACCTGTTCCTGTAGATTGAAGAAAGAAAGACGTTTTTATGGTAATATATTTGTATATATGACTGGTCATTTGAAATGAGAAGCTTTTGTAAAGAAACTCATGGTAACAGTAGCTCTTTGGCTATCCTCCAACCCTTGACTCTTCTTAGGTTTAGAAAGAAAAAAACAAAGCAATTAAACACACACACACCCCAAGTAACTGCTTAGAACAATGATTCTCAACCTGTAGGTTTTGACCCTTTTGTGGTGGATTGAATGACCCTTTCCTGAAGGTTACCTGTGATCATTAGAAAACACAGATATTTACATTATAATTCATAACAGTAGCAAAATTACAATTATGAAATAGCAATAAAAATAATTGTATGATTGGGGGTCACCATATGAGGAGCTATATTAAAGGGTCGCAGCATTAGGAAGGTTGAGAACCACTGCCTTAGAAAAAACACAATTATATAGTATATCAGAGTAACATAGGAGCCAACATAAATACCTCTTAGTGGACAAAGTTGACATAATTCAACAAAATAAAATGATGTTGGACAATAACTCAAATAGAAAATAAATAATGTGAGTCCACACTGTTATTAGTAAATGATTCAATAAATAGACAAAAGAGCAGAAACAGATCTGGTAAATTCCAAATGCCTTAGTCCAGTGTAGCAGCTATAACAAAATCCCTTAGACTGGTTAATTTATAAACAACAGAAATGTATTACCCATTGTTCTAAAGGCTGCAAAGTCTAAGATCAAGACACTGGCAGAGTCAGCGTCTAGTGAGGACATGTTTCTCATGGATGGCACCTTCTGAGCGTCCTTACGTGGTACTGTCCACAGCTGTACTGCATAGGAAGAGGGCACACACACTCCCTCAGGCCTCTTTTGCAAAGACACTAATTTCACTCATGAGGGTGCTGCCCTACGACCTAGGTACCTCCTAAAGGTCCCCCTTCTTAATACCAACACTTTGGGAATTCGATTTCAACATGGAAACTTTGGAGGGACACAGACATTCAGACCATAGCCATGCCCTTTCCGTGGAGGAGGTAGGTCATTAGCCTCCTAATCCAAGTGTGGCCTGAGTGTAGTGACTCCTTCCAAAGAATACAGCATGGCCATGGTGAGGGGTGGTGTAACTTCACAGAAGAGAAGCCAACCAAACGTCACCTTGGCCAGGTGGTCCAGGCTTCGCCATCCTCAGTAGCCTCATGTTGATAGAGCTCACCCTTGATATGATGTGATGAGAACATGTCCCGTCTTTGAGCTCTCTCTCCCAACCTGTAGCTCCAGTATAATCATGAGCAACTATGAGACAAATCTCAACTGACAGGGAACTGTCACACACCCGTGACGTCTAAGACAACATGATAACTAAATACAACATGATATCCTGGGCTGAGGAGATGGCTCTCAGTAAGTGCTTGACTTGAAAGTACAAAGACTGGAATTCAATCTCCAGAACCCATGTAAAGAAGCCGAGTGTGGTAGCCTGCCCTTGTAATCCTAGTGTTGGAGAAGCTGAGGCACGGGAATCCCTGGAGCTCACCTGCCAACCAGCCCTGTCTAATGGGGCAAGAGCTAAGCCAGTGAGAGACCCTGCCTCAAAACAAAATGGACAGGATTATTAAGTAATGGCACTCAAGGTTGTCCTCTGGCCTCCACATGCACACTGCCTTCACACATACTTGCACACACACAAGTTAAAAATAAAATGTAGCATGGCATCCAGAATGGAATCCTGGTACATAGGAATGGCGTTGGGTAGAAGCAGAGAAAACCTGAATACAGTATGGAATTCACTAGTCCCTGACAATGTTGGGTCATTAATGGTAGGGGATGTACTATATTCATGGAAGATATTGAAGAAAGAAGGTAGAAGATATACTGTAAGAGCCTTCCCCATGTTATAGCTTCATAATTTTTTTGTGAATCTAAATATAGCATCAAATAAGTTCTTTTTTTTTTTTCTGCCAAATTCAGTAGCAGACGCCTATAGCCCTAGTCCTGGGGGAGTCTATGGCAGAAAGGCTATAAAGATGGGACTATGAGGGTCTTACAGATGTTCCTTCCAGAGATGTCTGCAGAGCATGAAGACTTCTGTATCTTCCCGAGGGCATAAGGAGTTCTCTGTGTTTGGAGCTGGGCCAGCACCCAGAGAGGTCCTGTTTGGGGAGAGGACATTTGTTCCTCTCAGAGCTGAGGAAATAGCTTTGGCTGTACTGCATTCTGCCTGGACACAGCTTTCTATGTTTCATGTGTCACACGTGGTTGTGGCACATTAAAGCTATCTAACATCTGGAGGGATGCTTAAGATTACAGAGTGTACCTGTGATCATGAATCTTTTCTGAAAATAAGGAAAATGTGTTGTTAAAAACAAATGGAGTGGTGGATAGTGCCTGCCTGGACTGAGGGTCTGACCATAGGCCCGTGGGAATCCAAGAGGTCAAAATGGCCATTTAGAATCGCTTTCCATGTGACAGGCAACTTCAAACTTCAAATCCATCTGTAAACAGAAATTAAAATAGGTGTCAATCCTTCTAGTCCCTAGAGGGAAAACAGTATCCAGGCACCTAATTTTTAATAATAGACTCAGCACAAATATTGAAGTACTTCCTAGGATGGGCAAGTACCCTGTCTTCAAAGGAAATTGATTCTTCCATTCTGGGGAAGATTTTGCAATTTTCTAAACAGTAATTTACTTCTCATCCCAGAGAAAAGTCAATTGGCGGTTTACAAAAAAAGAACAAAAAAAAAGTTAACCATGAAACCACCTGTATATTTTGTCCTGGCCATGTCTGAGACACCTTCTTTCAAGCTAGGCCTCCTAGGCCAGCCGCTCCCCTGGGCTCCTCACTGTCTCTCATCTCGTTCCCTGTCACCATGGGCTTGCTGTTTGTGGGCTCACAATATGACACATCCCGGGCTCTTGAATGTTTGGTGAGTGAGTAACGCAGACAAGGAGTGGAACCTGAGCAGGCAACACTCACAATGCTCCACTCAGGAGATGGGGCCCACAGGGAGGCGAGGTAAGGGAAGCCTTCACATGGCTCAGTTTCCTACAGCATTCTGCCTGCCCCTTTGAGGCTGTACACTTGTCTGGACGAGCTATTCTCTTTAGAATCATATAGACTATTCCATCTCTTGCAGATTATTTTTCCCGACTTGGTCAAAAACATCCCCATTCTCCTCTTTTAAAACTTACTATTTGATATAGAGCTCACAAATGTTATGAATGCTTCTAATAAAATGCATGCCCATAGATCTACTACCAAGTCAAGGATGTGGATGTTGCCATCATCATTCTGTCCCTCCTGTGCTTCTTCCCAATCTGTCCCCACACCCCCTCCTAAAGAGAAGCCCATGTGGTTATCATTCCCCAGTTTTCCAAAACTGATACTTCAATTACATATGTGTACAACGTTAAGTAATGTATTGTTTCATTTGGGGCTTTGACATTCACAAAAAAAAAAAATCATACTGAACTTAGTAATGGCCAGTTTCTTGTAGCCATAACGTTGTGTTTCTAAGATTCATTTACCGTGTTTAAACCATGCTGTGTTCATTTATTTCTGTGTCATGTATTATCATTGGACGTTTCACAGTTCACCAGATTTTTTCTTAATTCGGAACATTGGGTTTTTCTGTGATTTTGGCTACAGTGGACATTCTTAGAGAGTGTCTCCTGGGTGCATACATTTGAGTGTTCTCGGCTCTTAAGTGCGAGCGCCTATCAGAATCCTCTGGAGGGAGCCCGGCGCTGGCCTCACTCCTCTACTTCCCAATTCTGTAGGCACGGGGTGAGATCACAGACTTTGCATTTCTAGTACAGGTCCAGGTGATGGGATGCTACTGGAGCGGGGCCTCTTGGGAATCGTGGTTCCAGAATAATTACCTCGGAGTGGACTAACCAAGCTATGGGGATGTACTTGTTCTGTATAATAAGTTAATATCCAGGGCTGAGGAAAAGTGCTACTTGTGCCCAGAAGGACCTGAGTTCAGTCCCCAGCACTATCATAAACGTCAGGCATGGTGGCACATATCTGTCTGTAATCCCAGCACTGGGGATGGAAAGACAGGCAGATCCCTAGTAGCCTACCGCATCATAAGCTCCAGGTTCAGGGAGCGACTCTGTCCCCAAAATTAAGGTGGAGACTGAGGAAGACACGTGATGCTGACATCTGGCTTAAACACACACACACACACACACACACACACACACACACACACACACACAGTTGTCTCCTATGTAACTGTGACATTTTATTTTCTCGTGTCCGAACTCCAGGATCCTCACAGCCACACCTTAACCAGCCCTGGTTATCACTCCTCTGCTTCCTCTGCACTCACTGTGGCTGAGGCGGCAGAACAGGTTTCCACACAGACAGACACAGGGATGTCTTGTACTTTATTTAAGGAATGTGAGCTTTACATATTTTAGGTATGTTTCCTTAACACACGAAAGACTTGGCTCTGACAGGTTCCCCCGAGGAAAATAAACAGTGAGCAAGCCATAGAACTTTTACGGAATGTCCCTTGCCAGCGTCAGGGAAAGCAGATGGCTTCATCATGAGGTTCGTTTGGAGCAGTCATAGAAAAATGAGATAGATTCCGACAGCCGAATCCACCCACAGTCATTTTTGTCAATTCATATCTGGCACCTATCACGTGCCCAGTCCTGACGCCCTGATTCTGCAGAGTGTGACACTGCTGTTCACTTGAAAAGTACCTCGTTTGGAAATGATGGAGATTTGGGGGAGGTGTGATTGAAATTTGGTCTGTGGTGACAGGTCAGATGCACACACGGTTTGATTTGTCACATGCAGGAAGAACAGTGAGGACTTTCCCACAAGAGACAGATTTCTTTGCAAGTGACTGTATAGTTATTCTACCCTCAGAGGGGCAAAGCGGAGCGCTCAGAAAAGATCTCGGGTGGACTTGAGGTCCGAACCGAAATCCCAGTAGCAAAACCCCAGTAAAACTCCTGGGCCTCAGTTTCTTCCTCCGTCACTTTGCATGACTCTGGCTTACCTTGTGAGGCTGTTGAGGTTTACCCAGTAGGTCAAGTGCCAAGCACATGCTAAGTCTCTCAGTGAGTGACTCCTCAGGGGGATGAAGTTTCTTTCTGTGTTAATATTAGCATGTATTAATTGTATAAAGTAGTGGGTTTTATTATGACTTTTCACACAGGAATAGGATGTCCTTTGATCATATTCACCCAATCATTGCTGCTTTCGTGTGTGTGTATGTGTGTGTGTGTGTGTGTGTGTGTGTGTGTGTAAATTTTTTGTGGATTATCTTTTCACCTTTTGAATTAATGAATTTATATTTGACAAGTCCATGCATATATATATATATATATATATATATATAATGTATTTTGATTATTGTTACTCCTAACACCTTGTCTTCCACTCCCAGCCTTCCCCCCCCCGGGGGGGGCTCCTTTTCTCAACTGGTCTCCTCCCCATTTTCATCTTTGTGTGTGAACGCATGCTGGGTTACTTGTGTGAGCATGGATTGAGTTACGGGCAAGTTATCAGAGCCTATGATGCTGAAGAAAGTTTCACTGCCTTCCCTAGCAACCGTTAACGGCCAGGAGCTCCTGGGGAGGGCTCCCTCATGAGCCCCTCTCCCACCCTGGGATGGTTACTGGCCCAATCTTGTGCAGGTTAACACAGTTAATGTGAGCGGGAGACTGCCGCATCCAAAGGCAACTTTGCGCATGCGCAGCTCGTCTCCCCGACTCCGGCACTGGCTTCTTTCCTCCCCCTCTTCCACAATGTCCCCTGAGCCTCAGAGCGGGTAATCAGATACCCTGTTTAGAGCTAAGCACGCAATGGTCACTTGTTCTTAGCACTTTGGTGCGGCTGAGCCTCTGGGGTAACCACCATCCGTTGCAAAACTACGCTTCTCCAGCCAAGACGGCACTAACCTACAGGCACGAACATAAATATTTAGAAGGAAGTTTGACACGTGCAACATGTCCATTTAGCAAGTCAACAGGTTCAGGTTACCCCCTAGGGCCTATGACCTTCCCAGCTATGGTTCTGACCTGGTTTATAGTACCGTATGGTACCTTATGAGTTCTTTCCTGTGGAAGGGGCCTCAAGTCTGTCAGAAAATGATGCTTTCCCCAGAGCAGCCGTACCACTATCACATCAGTGGGTACATCTTGCCCGGCAGCTGAGTTGTGTAGCACACTGGTTCCACGGCTGGGTAAGACTGCTGATGCCATTTTTTCTTTCTCCCATCAGCCTGCAAAGCTCTTGCCAGCATTGTGAAAGCTGGCCAGCAGGGAGGACGCTTTCCGCTCAGTTCTAGTTGCGTTTCTCTGTGTCAGGCAACCCAAGCACAGGGCGTGTCCTCAGCGGGAGGGTCTTAGCAGGTAGCTCTACTGGGCAGCCGAGAGCGGGGGCCATAGGCTGTGCTGTTTAAAGGGCCTCAGAGGCCTCTCTGACAAATGGTTCCTAGAGAGGTATCCTGCTCTTGATCCTGGAATTTTTATTAAATAATCTAGGACTTCTAGAATCAGTATTAGTCACTCACTCCATCAATAGGGTGCCTCTATTCAAACTCCTTTTAAAAACAGCTTCTGATGCATTAGATTTCCATATGACTTTTTCATATCTCCTTGTTCTGAGTAAGCTTCTCCTCAGCCCCTTCTCTTTCCCAGTCGTTAACTCTCGTCACCACTGTTTACTCTGATTAAATTTGTCTCCCCATTGCCCCTCCCTCTTCTTATCTGTCTGTTTTTTTGTTTGTTTGTTTGTTTGTTTGTTTGTTTTGAGACAAGGTTTCTCTGTGTAGCTTTGGCACCTTTCCTGGAACTCACTCTGTAGACCAGGCTGGTCTTGAACTCACAGACATCCGCCTGGCTCTGCCTCCCCAGTGCTGGGATTAAAGGCGTGTGCCACCACTGCCCGGCTCTGTCTGTCTTTTTTAACAAGGACTCAGGAGAGCCTTGAACTTGCAGCCATCCTCCACATGCACATATGTGCCACTCTGCCTGGCTTCCCCACTTCTCTCTCTTGGGATGAGCTTACTTTGAATGACGACAAAAGTGTCCCCCGGTGGAGCTTATGGCAACAGCTTGCACACCCCTGAAAAGCCTGAAAACCACCCATTTGTATGGTTGAAATAAGGGACAACTGAGGGCACGTGAATTAAAGCCCACTAAAGTTTTTTTTTTTTTAAAAAAAAAAAAAAAGATTTTCTCAAAAGCAAAATCTCACAGATCTGTCAAAGAACCAGCAGGTAATTGAGCTGGGATGTGAAGCGGGTACACTGAGGTTGGCTGGGTAAATGTTTCCCTTTTGCCTGGGACAATCTTAGCTCTTTCTGAGAATCAGCTCAAGTCTGCCTCTTCTACAGGCTTCCCTGACTGTCATGCAGCCTTCATATCTCCTTTTCCGGGGCTTTGCTGTGCTTAAAACCCCACTGAACTGCTTTCTGCTGTACACTGTGCAGCTCGGTGTAACTCCTGTACGTTGCTAAACTCCAGGAGACGGGATGCCTTCCATCTTGTGTTCCCAGAGCCTCCTGTCTGCTATGGGTCCCAAGAATTTAGACCTGACACTGTGGCTGAAATGACAAGTGCCTCCCAGGGCCTTCCACGCCTTCTGACGTGGCTATTGAAGAAGCCCCCCTGAGAGGCTGAGGAGAACAGCTCCGTTGGTAAAGAGTTTGCCACACAAGCGTGGGGACTCCAGTTCAATCCTCGGAACCCACATTTCGAAAGCTGGGCATGGTTGCATGAGCTTGTAATTCTAGTTCTGAAAAGATGGAGATGCACAGATCCCTGGAACTCACTGGCCAGCCAGTCTAGCCTAATTGGCAAGCTCCTGACCAATGACAGACCCTGTCTTAAAAAACAAGGTGGTTGGCATCTGAAGAATGACATCCTAGGTCAATCTCTGGCCTCTTCATGCATAGGCACATACATGTACCTCTTCTTGCCATACATATACACACACATGTACCCACACAGTTATGAGAATTCTTTCCCTAGGGAGATACAAACAAATATCTATTCCTTCCTCCTGGGGCCCTAGGGACAAACCAAAGTGCTGTCCAACGAAGTCAAACTTGTAAAACCAATAAGTTTTGGGGGCTCACTTACAGAGCATGGGTAAGGGTTCACCTACAGGAGCACGGGTGACCCCAAGAGCATCCCACCACCAGATCTCACCCCAGTGAGACTACTTCCTCATAGATAGTCTCACCCCAGTGATGAAATTCTCATAGCTTCATAGACTGAATGCCTCTCCACGTCACCTCCCACAATCCATATACACTGTCCTCTTCTTCTAGCGCAAGGATACATGCAATTATCACAGAAACATATAAATGACTGGGGGTGTAGGGGGTCAGTGGCCTTCCCCACCTCTTTCTATAAAGGAATGTCAAGAGTCATTGATCTTGGGGTTCTCTTGCAAGTGATCACGAGTGCTCCAACAATGAGGATAGCTGCTAAGGAGTAGAGCATTTTACAACACACACAAGTATGCACCCACCCCTGCGTGCATGCATACACACACACACACACACACACACACACACACACACACACACACACTAAGAAGGCCTCCAAGGGAACTGACGCACTTGGGATAGTAGTGCACAGAGCTGGGTTGATGGTCTTGGCTGATGAGCAGGGCCCACTAATGAAGCCAAGGTACCAGTCTAATCTCTGTGAGGTCACAGCACCATGCTTTCTTTCCTGTGGTTGCAGGCTGACCTCCTCACCTCAGCCTGCTGTCTGGCTAAGCTTCAGCCTTTGATAAACATGGGAGCCTGGGGAAGAATGAGTGTGTTTTGAGAAAGCTCATTATCGCCCATGGAAAAACACCTGCAATTTCATGTCCAGGCGGTAGACACAAACATCGTCTTCTTGTCTTAGAGATAATGATTTCTAACTCCCCTGAGCACCAGTCAGTTTTTTCCTTCCCATTACGGGACACAGCCTTAGAAGATCTGTCAGAACCCGGCTGAAACTAGACATTGGCAGGAATTTTCAGAAAGATTAAACTTCTCCTTAAGAAAGAGCCAGAGCCGATGACATGACATTTGTGACACTTGTACAGACTGAAAGGAAATGTGCCACAGTGGTAAAACTGAGAGCAGCTGCCATTCTTTAGTTCTACCCCAAGCTGAGGGCTTTGCTCACACTCTAGGCTGACACCCATGCTATCTAATGTCCTCTCTATCCCACCTTACGCATGGGGAAAGTGAACCGTAGAGAGATGTGTTGACTCTCTTGGCAGGATGGCATCATTAGGGCTGTTCACTTTTCTTCTGCATTTTCTACAATAAATATGTTCATGTGGATGGTGCGTCTTAAATGTTATAAATCAGCACAAAGGAGAAGTTACAGATGTCTGTAACTCCAGTGGTCTAGAGATGGAAGCAGGGGATTGTGGGTTAAAAGCCAGCCCAAACTGCACAGCCAATTCTCGTCTCAAAAAAAACACCCAGGGACAAGGAATGTGATATAATGATAGAGCACCTGCCTGGCACGTCTAAAGCCCTGGGTTCAATTCCTAGCTCTGTAGAAGACCAAATTAAAACCAAACAAAGGCTGAGGGGTAGTTCACTGGTAGAGCTCTTGCCTGCCATGCACAAGGCCCTGAGTCCCATCCCCTCTACTGCAAAAGAAACATAAAAAAAGCACAGACTTCTGAGAAGAACACAAGATGGAGCTGCCCTCCTGAGCTGGAAGGAGGGGGTAGGGGAGATGATCTGTGAACCATGGCTATGATGGCATGGGCACCTTTACCATTTGTGAGTCTCAATGAAGGACCTCAACCTGTATTTATTTTTGTCTCATGGTCTGAGGATCAAATCTAAGGCTTTATTCATACCAGACAAGTATTCTACCACCAAGATACACCCTTGACCCCAAACTCCCTTTCGAAGTCATTGTAGAAACCTTAGTGGCGTGTTGTTAAATGGCAGAGGAATCAATCCAGTGGCTCCTTTTGGGGGGATACCTCCACTCTGCTGACTGGGGTCTTCTAAGGAAAACATGCAACTCTGTGCTAAATCCAACAACTGGGACTCATTCAAAAAGGAAACAAAGATAAGGATAAGGATAAAGTAGGTTTTATGAACAACAACCAAAAAAAAAAAACCACCTCCCTGCACTGATAACCTCTTGGCAAAGAAAAGAAAAGTAGGAAGTGAACTGCACACCAGCATCTCATTGGACAATGGCAGGCTCCCAGCTGAGATCAGCACTCATCTCCCTGGGAGCCAAAGCAAAGGAGTCACCGAGGCTCATCCCTGACTCACCCAGTCCCAGAGCTGAGGAAAGATGCTCCATAAATGGCTTTTCAGATTTTCCCAACACAAAGATGTGGGGGGCCCCCCACTGTTTTCTATCTGATGATTGCCACCCGGTGTCAGATCTGAAGAACATTCTACCTTCCTCCCACATGACTGGTGACTTCCATGGACCCATAGATGTGGGGTAGAGAGAACATAGCTTGTCATGGCCTGGTGTCACTGTGGAGAGAAGTGTTTCTGTGTGGAGAAAGTAGGGGTTGGGTAGCATTCAACACTCTTGTTTCGCTTTGGGCCATGCTGACCGGATTCCCTAAGCAAAGGAAGCCTTTGGCTCTGTGTTTAACTTCAGATTCTTGATTGGGTATAGGAGCCGTGCCTTCTTTGCACAGCATTAAAGAAAGCTTCATAGGAGCTATCGAGATGAAACGGCTCAGTCAATAAAGTACTTGCTGCAAAGGCCTGAGTCTGGATCCCCAGGATCCTTATAAAAAGCCAGGTGTGGCAGGAGGCACCTGTAGCCCAGGTGTTTGGGAGGCAAAGACAAGCAGCTTGAAGCCGGCCAGTCTGGCAACCTGTGAGTTCCAGGTGCAGCAAGAGGACCTATCTCAAAAATTCAAGTCAAGAGTAATCGAGGAAGACAGATGATGTGAATCTCTGCACATGTGCACACCACACACATACACACACACACACACACACACACACACATACACACACACACACACACACACACGAGAGAGAGAGAGAGAGAGAGAGAGAGAGAGAGAGAGAGAGAGAGAGAGAGAGAGAGAGAGAGAGAGAGAGAAAGAATTCATCAGGAACATTTACCTACTACCTCCCCACCCCCATGATAACTGTAATACTCACAAACTGCTTCCCCAGGAAAGACAAGAATGTACACCAATTTTCATCACTCACTGGCCATAAAGGAACCCACTCCATAGGTGCTAAGAGTCCCCAAAGCATGTCCCAGGCCAGCTTTATCCTCATGTGCCATGACCAAGTCACACATTCCTGGGCTAAAATATCAAGACCAGGCAACTGTGCAGTGGCTAGGTCTTCAGATGGCACCCACAAATAGATATCTATCATCCAAGGGTGAGGGTAGTCTAAGGGTCTTGCAAAATGACCAGGATGTAGATGGGCAGATGGGGACAGGGGAGGGAGGAGCATGCAGGAAGGAAGTCTGTGCACCTTACACGTGTCTCCCACGCTTCTGGTCCGCTTCAGCCTCCTTTGGTTGCAGAATGAGGTTGATGCGCAGGTGATTCCTGGTGTATTTCACGGACCTATCAATCACTTCTCACTGGGGCTGGACCACTAAGTAAAGGTGGCTACTGGGAGACGTAGGGTGTCTGGGGACAGGCAGCCTGGACGGTCCCTCCAGATAGACCCTGAGGCCAGGTGAGGAGGGAGACTCTTGAGATGGGAACCTCTGAGAAGGCAGAACAGAGGTTAAAGGTGTGCGCTGCCACCACCACCCGGCTCATAGCTTTTTTAATACTTTGGATTCTGCATATGAAAGAAGAAATGTGATTTTTGTCTTTCTGAGTCTCTTATTTCCCATGACGATCTCCAGTTCTAGCCGTTTTTCTGCAGATGACAACATTTTGCTTTTCCCTATCCCTGAATAAAACCCCACTGAACCTATGTACCGCATTTTCTGTGTCCATTCCCCTGTGGTTGTATAAACAGGGATAGGCAGGTATGTCTGTTGTGATTTAAATTTAGCAGGAGGCTGGAGTGTAGCAAAGCCTGAACTGTCCACGGTTTTACTGAAAATAAAATCGTCAATACTGATGGTGGCTGTTCTAATCAACACAGTCCATGTGATAAACAGCTCCTCCTCCTTTGGTGGGCTCTCACTCCGTTTCAAGCCTTAGGCAGCAAAAGATTATCTCTGACTCCATGTCCCAGCAGGACAGACATGGCATAGTGTCCTAAGATGATGGAAGGCGAGCTTGGAGAGGGGTTCTCTTGGACTGCCCACACCGCAGGGGACCCTCAGACCCCTTGTGTATATGAGCCTTGTGTATATGTGTGTGCATGCATGCATGTGTGCAGGTGTCCATGTGTGGAGGCCAGAGGACAACCTTGGGTGTCCCACCTCAGGCAGTCATCAAGTAGGTCTGGCTGGCTGGTCAGTGAGCCCCAGGATCCACAGTCCGAGGCTTCCTCAGAGCTGAGGTTACAAACAAATGATACCACGGGTTCTGGGGAACCGAACACTGGTCCTTGTGATGCTACAGTGAGCCCTAGACTGACCAAGCCATCTGTCAAGTCCTCCACTGGTCTTGCATTTGGGACCTTGACAGGCCATCACTAATTAGATCTCAACAGGTGACTTTTGCTAGCTCCTGTGTGTATATATCTCTGACAAAGTTGAACAATGGAAGAGGAAAGAGAAGGTCACCTACCATGCCACAGGCAGTGAGGACAGTGTCTAGAAAGAGTGCCCTGAAAATCCTGAGTGGCTTGGGAATCTTCTAATCCATATTTCTTCTTTGTATATTTGTGCTCAAATGGAGAGCCACGCCAAACACCCTCAGCCACACACATTCCTCCATCCCCCTGCCTGGGTGGCCCCTGATCCTTTCTTCTACCCTTGGGGCCCTGACTCCTTAACCATAGAATAACAAGGTCCGCTCTGAACGTGGCAGCTTTTTCTTTCTTCTTAACAGCTTTCTGCCTCATGGCCAGTGTTCCTGTTCTTGTTTTTCTACGACACATTGGAAACCAATGAACAAAACCCACTAGTTTTAAAATTGTTCCAAAAGATGTAGGAAATAAATGAGTTGTAAAAATGTGAACAGTATAATTGACTCCCAGCTGTGTGTTGATCACAATCGCAGGCATCAGAATTCATTTTCCTGCTCTGTGGTTTGGCGCGGTGGTAATGAGCCGCTTACGCACACAACTGTGCCTTTCCAAAGCCTGTAGCTTCGAATAATTAGAGGTAGGTTTCACCGTTAGCTCCGCAAACGGCTCAGCTCCCAGGGCAAACAGTGGGTTCTGCCTCTGAGCAGCGGCAGTGACAGAGTGGGCGACATCCAGCGCTGATGATTAAGAGTTGGCGGCGTCCCTTCCTGAGCTGCTGGGTGTGACATCCCTGCACCACAGCGGGACGTCGAACGCAGAGTCAAGAACGTGCCCTTTGAAACAATTGATCTGACCTTTTATGCAGCTTTTTATTCCCCGCTGCCTTTCCCAGGATGGAGATAGCTTATTATTATTATTACTACTACTATTATTATTATGTGTTTACAAAAGTGACAGGAGGTACTCACTGCAAAAATAACTAAACAGGGTCGGCAAGATGGCTCAGGCTACGGTAAAGGCGCTTGCTGCCGAGCATGATGACTAAGTTCTACCTCTCCCGTGGTTGGAGGAGAAAACCAACCCTTGTAAGTTGTCTTCTAACCTCCACTCAGCCCTCAGTGGAATGTTCCTTCTACACACACACACACACACACACACACACACACACACACTCACGTACTCACACACCAATAGATAAGTAAATAAGTGTAATTTTAAAATCTTTTTTTAAGTAGGTAAACAATTTAGATGCTTATCAAGGCTTAGGCCCCAGTGCAAACCCTACTTCCCCTGAGCAATTACTATTAAGACATTCTAGCCACTCTCCTAGTCTCCCTACGCATATAGAAAGCCTATATGACAATTTTGAATTTCCAGTGGGATTGATTGTAACCTTTTGAATTCTGTGGGTTTTCTTTTTACTTCATTTTTGCAATAATGCTAGTATCATATGGTTGACACAGTAATGCACTTACAGTGTTTGGTGATGAGTCAGCAAACTGTGTTTGACTTTCAAATCCCCATTCCTTATTTACCCTGGGTAACCAGTGCACATAAAAATGCCATTGCACAGATGTTCACAAGAAGGAAGCTAAAAATCCATCCTCTGGGCCTAATGTAGGAACTCAGAAATGACTGCCCAGAGATGCCACAGATAGTTGTATGTAATGTTGGTGTTGTGCAAAGGTCCCAGGCTGACGGGTAAGAGCTGAACCCCAGTCTGCATGTGCTCGACACCCTGCACTCAGGGGGCTTTTCCTGCTGAGGACCGGAGACAGGCAAGATTCAGAGCATGAGGGCCTGGAAGACGTGACAAGGGCTGGAGCGACCTGTTTTTATGTAGTGGAGTGGTGCCACTGAAGGACGTTAAGCGATATCGGGACAGGATCTGATTCCTCTTTTGTGATACTCATTTTCATAGTATGAAGGGACTAGTTTCCTGTGAGCCCCAGGAGGAAGCAGCCTGAAGGCCAAGGGGAAATGCAGAAGATCCCTTGGGATCTGCAGCAGGGTAGCTTGCAGTTAGGGCCTTCATCTGTGGGTGGCCAAGCAGGTGCAAGCACTTGGAAGCTTGAGATATCAAGGATACAGGAAGTGTCCTCAGGGTGACCAATAATGTTTCCCCACAAGACAGGAGGAGGGTGGGCTCAAGCCCCTGCCTGACTTTCGGGCATTTATGAAGCTAAGGAGGAAGCTATAGCACATGGCACTAGGGTCCTCAAAGGCCTGTAAGGAACAATGAGCTTGTACATGTTCACATACCACACTACAAAGCAGTTCCTTGGTTCCTTGGAACATGGCTGTGAGATGTTGCCATAGATGGAAGAGTGGGCAAGACTTCTCTCCCTTCAGTGGCAGACCCCTTTCTGTAGAGGGCCACACCTGGTCCTGGTGAAAATAGGCTGAATCACACCCAGGGAGTCTGAAAGCAAGACGCCTGGATGAGAGCTGAGGAGAGTATGCCAGGGCCTGCTGTGGGTTCTAGGTTTTCAGACAAGGAATAAATGAGCCAATTCCCTCCCCCGAATTCTAGGACATGGAAAGTTCTAGAAACAACCTGTAAGTTTTTTAATTGCATGGCATTCTGAGTACCATTATGAAATCTCATACCATTCACCCCCTCCCACTGGAAACATGAATGCTGTGTTCTAGTGTAGTGTGGAGGGGGGGAGGGGGGGAGCTCACTGGGAACGTGAATACTGTCTGTGTTCTGGTGTATGTGCAGAGAGAGAAAGAGAGAGTTCATGTGAGTGCATGCCTATGTAGGGGACAGCGGTCAATCTCTTGGTTGCTCTTTCTCAGGAGTCATCCACCTCATTTTCTGAGACAGGGTCTCTCTTTTGTTGATCTAGATGACTGATAAGGCTGGGCTGTTTGGCCAGTCAGCTAGTCTTAGGGATCCTCTTGCATCCCCCCCACCCCCCGCCACACACTGGGAATACAAGGGTGCACCATAGCACCCAGCTTGTGTGGGTCCTGGGGATCAAGCCCAGGTCGTCGCACTTGTACAGGACCAACCATCCCATCAGCTGTCTCACCAGCCTTGAAGTCACTGCCTTGGGGACCCCAGAGGGTTCCACCTAGGTCCTCCTGTACCTCTGAGGGCTCTTAAGCTGATGAATCTTATTGAACTGGGGTAGGGGCCGAGGACAGTGCACCAGTAGCTTCTTCTGTGTGTTTTAGGTTCTGATGCAAGAAATAAATCAAAGTCCCCCTTCCCCTAGGGGTGGTGGATTTCTTTATGATCCTCTGGCCACTTTGGGCCAAGCTCTGACATCCCACAGGAGAGCAAGTGAAACATGGTGATTTAAAAATTAGCATAGTGATGGCCATGCTTGGTTGTCAGCTTGACAACATCTGGAATTACCTAAAACCCAAGTGGCTGGGCACACCTGTGAAGAATTTTTTAAATTAAATCATTTGAAGTGGGAAGACCCGATTGAAACCTGGATCTTTGAGGTGCAAAGATCCACCTGTAATCTGACCCATACCGTCTGCTGGAAGCCTATATTAAGGGAATGGAAGGAGAGTGCGTCTGTCTCTGTCTCTGTTTCTGCTTCTCTCTCTCTCTCTCTCTCTCTCTCTCTCTCTCTCTCTCTCTCTCTCTCTCTCTCTCTCTCTCCTGCTGGCCCTCACTCTCACTAGCCAACTTCTTCAGGATTCTGGCATGTACTGAAGACCAACAGAAACATTCAACCTTGTGGGCTGAACAACTACTGGATTCTTGGACCTTCTGCTGGCAGACAGTCATTGCTGGACCAGCTGGAACACAGCCTGTAATGAGTTCTAGGAAATCCCCTGTGTGTGTGTGTGTGTGTGTGTGTGTGTGTGTGTGTGTGTGTGTGTGTGGCTTGAGCCTGCTCCGGCACATGGCCACCATCCCTCATTCTAGAGAAAGAATAGGTCAGGTCATTTCTAACCTGACCTATGTAAGCTCCTTATCAGCAATGAACAAGAGACATCACTTTGCTACTCACTACCCTGTCCCAGAGGCAGGAGGCCTCCGGGCATCTTAGCTTCCCCATGCCCAGCCAAGAGAGCTAAGTTCTGCTAGCAGCCCACCCAGCCCTTCTCCACCAGTCCCCACCTCTTCCCCAGGAAGTGACTCAAAACTGACTACAGTCCCAGGAGCTCTTTCACTGCCCACAACACAATGAAGGAAGTGGCATCCTTCGAGGCTCAGCGGTGCGATCAGAGTGTGGCAAGCCCCCACGAAGCCCCTGCAGCTTTATGAGGATGCACTTGACACACATGAGCCACATATAAGCAAGATGGGCAGCCAAGGAGCCTGTGAATACATGCATCTGTGCGCACCCAGGAAATCATTCCCGAAGCAAGTGAACTGATGGGCATCGCCACCCACTCCCAGGTGTCCTTATGAGCTTTGCAAATCACTCCCCCCCCCTCACAGTCACCTCCCACCTGCTCTGGATCACTGTGAGTCATTTGCATTTTCTGAATTATGTATGCTTAGACTGCACAGTTGTGCTTTACGGACTGGCTCCGTTCACCAAGCTTAGTCATCTTGAGATTCGTTTATGTTGTTGCAAGCATTAACATGTTTTTATTGGCTGCCCAATTTTGTTGGTTTCTTTTGGTTTTTTTGAGACAGGGTTTCTCTGTGTGGCCCTGGCTATCCTCGAACTCACTATGTAGCCCAGGCTGGCCTCAAACTCAGAGATCCACCTGCCTCTGCCTCCCAAGTGCTGGGATTAAAGGCACGCACCACCACCACCCAACTGGCTGTCCAACTTTTTAAACGTCATTTATTAAAAACATTTTGCATTCCCAATTGAATTACCTTGACTCTGAGGAGGAGGAAGTATCATGTTCCCTCAGCCCTCCAGATGGCCCTGTAAATTACCCAGACAAAAGGAAAATTCACAGAAACAAACAAACAAACTTAACGTGAGCATCACAAGGGATTTCAAGGGATGGTCAGTACTTGGGAGTGGGGGAGAAAGAACAAAGGAAAAGGATATTAAGTTTCCAGGGTGCCAAATTGTAGAACAGAAAATACTTGGGGGACACAAGAGAAGGTGAGGGGTGTTGGTAAGGTTTACTCTGTGGATCCCTGTAGTGCTGTCTCTGGGTTAATATGGCTCTAAAATTGTCTCCCTTGAATAACTTCTGCCCTTCCTGGTAGAGAGAGGAAAGCGGAACACTTGTACAAATGTTCAATACTCTCTCCTTATCCATGGTTTCACTTCCTGGAATTTCAGTTTCCGACAATTAAGTCCAAAAATATTGCATAGAAAGTTCTAGAGATAATTCATCAGTTTTTAATTGCACAACATTCTGAGTAACATGGTGAGATCTCACACCATCCCCCCGCCCTTTCCACTGGGAACATGAATGCTGTGTATCTGCTCTATATGTTAAGCTACATATGCTTGTAGTATCTACGCAATCTTGGTTATCAGAGGGACTCTGCTGTTCCCATACATGTTCAAATAACCCTGATGTTATTTCATAGTCCCAAAGTGCAAGCATGCTGATACAGAGGAGCCATCAGAGCACAGAGCAGTTTGACGTCTACTGTGGGTCTTGAGGTGTATCCCCAGTGGACATCACTTTGAATCAGACATGGGAAGAGCAGACAATGGTTCTCATATCTTCTCTTGAAGGACCTTCAATTCAAAATAAACCTTATGCCGGGCAATGGTGGCACATGCCATTAATCCCAGCACTGGGCAGACAGAGCCAGGCGGATCTCTGTGAGTTTGAGGCTAGCCTGGTCTACAGCGTGAGATCCAGGACAGGTACCAAAGCTACACAGAGAAACCCTGTCTCTGAAAACCAAAAGCCTTATACCAAAACACCATGTTTGAGTGTGGCGTACTCTGCTATTGGCTGTGGCATATTCTGCTATAGAGTATGGTGTATTCTGCTACTCCAGATGTTGGGTGTTTCCTAAAGGTTCATGCTTGCTTCCCAGGGAGGTGGTGTTGAGAGGGATGGGGGTCTACCAAAGCACTATCCTTAGAAGACGTTTTCTCACAGAAGCCTGCAAGATGACTCGGTATGTGAAAATGCTTGCCATATAAGCTTACACACACACACACACACACACACACACACACACATCATCATGATGATGATGATGATGATGATGATGATAATTTTTTAAATAAAGGATTTTTTTCCTTGGGTAGTGGTTAACTCCTCAGAGATGGCTACTAGAGAAGCAAGAGCCTGGTCCCAGTGGTCTCTCTCTGCTTCTTGTTCTGAGACATATGCTCTTCTCTCACACACACTCCTATCATTGACAACCACCATGATGTCCTCACTGGAGATAAGCCAACATGATTGCTATGCCCTTGGAACTCCAAAACTATGAGCAAAGTAAAACTTTCCTTGACACAGTTATGTTGCCTTGGGTATTAAGTTACAGAGTTGAAAAGCTGACCAGTTCAGCCACCCTTGGATACCTATGCTAAAAAAACAAACAAACAAACAAAAAACTCCACTGATCATGTCTGTGAGGGTTTGTTTTTAGATTCTTCTGAATCCTGCAGATCTGTCTTAGTCAGGGTTTCTATTGCCTTAATAAAACACTGTGACCAAAAAGCAAGTTGGGGAGTATGGTGGTTTGAATAAAAATGGTCCCCATAGGGAGTGGCACTATTAGGAGGTGTAGCCTTTTTGGAAGAAGTGTGTCACTGGGGGCAGGCTTTGCAGTCTCAGATGCTTAAGCCATGCCCAGTATGTTAGTCACTTCCTGCTGCCTGCGGATCCAGATGTAGAACTCTCAGCTCCTTCTCCAGCACTATGTCTGCCTGCACACTGCCATGCTTCCTGCTATGATGATAATGGACTAAAACCTCTAAAACTGAAAGCCAGTCCCAATTAAATGTTTTCCTTTATAATCATGTCCCTTTACAGCAATAGAAACCCTAACTAAGACAAAAAGAAATGGGTTTTATTTGGCTTACACTTCTCAAATCACTGTTCATCATCAAAGGAAGTCAGGACATGAACTCAAACAGGGCAAAATCCCAGAAGCAGGAGCTGATACAGAAGCCATGGAGGGCTTCTGATTATAGGCTTCTTAGTCCACAAGGCTGAATGTCTCAGCTGGTCTTCAGTAGATGCTGGATCCCAAAGAAGTAGGCTTGAATGCCAGTAAGGAAATGGACTGGTTAGCAAGGCAAAAGCAAGCAGGCAAAGAGCAAAAGCTTCCTTCTTCCATGTCCTTATATACACTTCCAGCAGAAAGTGTGACTCATATTAATGGTGTCTTCCACCTCAATTTCTGAATTAAAGACCTGTGTCTTCCTGCCTCAAGATGTGGACCAAAGGTGTGTGTCTTTCTATCTCAAAGACCCAGACTAGAAGTGGATTCACTTCACGGGTGTGCCCTCCATTTCTGGATTGGAATTTCATTTTCAGATGTAGTCAAGTTGACAACCAAGAAGAGCCATCACAATCTACACCTTGTCAGCTTGACACAAAAATCATTATCTCCTTATGTCATGATTAATTTCCAAATGAAAAAGTAGCACCTAAACATAAGTATCCCACAATTGCAAATGCATTATATGTTTAACCAGCTCATAATAACACCTAACATGATATAACTATCCCTTGTACAACTGCAAACACGTTATAAATTTAGGTGGCAGTGTCTCTTGTGGGATATTCTTTCAGTATCTTAAACAAATATGATAACCATTGATATTGTCTTAATTGATGTTACAACATATAAAGAAATTGAAAGAAAATACAAATATCTCTACAAACTCATTCTTAACAAAATACAATTAGAAACACTCATGTCAACTATAATCTTCTTTTCTGCAAGTGGTCACATGGCCTTAGCTTGTTGTAGAATATTATTTTAAAGTGTGTTACTTTTGTTTATGTTGCATTTGTTTAACATTGTGGAGTTGTGTTAGTGTGCCTGTCTAAAACACTTGCTGGTCTAATAAAGAGCTGAATGGCCAATAGCAAGGCAGGAGAAAGGATAGGTGGGGCTGGCAGGCAGAGAGAATACATAGAAGGAGAAATCTGAGGAAGAGAAGAAGTAGCCAGAGAAGGAGGAGGACCCAGAGGTCAGCCACCCAGCTACACAGGCAGCCACAGAGTAAGAGTAAGATTTACAGAAGTAAGAGAACAGCAAAAGCCCAGAGGCAAAAGATAGATGGAATAATGTAAAGTTAAGAAAAGCTGGCTAGAAATAACCCAAGCTAAGGCCTGGCATTCATATTTAAGAATAAGCCTCCATGTGTGATATATTTGTGAGCTGGGTGGTGAGCCCCCCAAAAGAGTAAAAACCAACAACAGCATTAGCTGGTGTTTATAAATACCTTCCTCCACTACCCGTTCTGTATTTCCTCCACTCTTGGCAAGAACCTCTTCAAGTCTCGGCTCTTTTCCTGGAGGAGTGACCCACACCTTCATTCCTGATGTGAAGGTCATCCTACCTGGATTAGACTATTATAGTTTCCTGATGACTTCAATCACAGGACATGGCAGCACCAAAAGATTCCCTAATGGATGTCCTGCACTCCAGGCATAATCCTTCTTACCTCCATTAAGGAAAAGCAATCCAACTTCCCCTTGGTAACATTGATAGTCACGCCTTCCATCCTGGGCCTTCAACTGCCACTGGGGCTGCACCTTACCCAATGGCCTCTCCTGGCCTCTCACAGTGCCAAGCCTCAGCTGCTCTCCATGACCCCTTCATGCCTTCAGAACCAGTACCACCTGGGTGACTCTTAACACTACCAAGTTCAGCTGCCACCACAAGGTACAACCTTGTAGCCTCTGGAACATAGCTTCTCTGTGCTGACTCTCAGGAAATACTTTCCAAAAGATTTCACCTCAGTGATGCTGGTCTCTTCTTAATCACCCCTAATTTCCCATCTCCAGCCAACCAGCATCAAGTATCCCAGCAAAGCAAAGGTTTTACTTTAATAGTTCTGGTTTCTTGTTAATTGCAGCTGATTCTTCATCCCCAGCTGACCAGAACCACAGATTCTTCACACAAAAGCTTGGTAGATTCTCTGCTTCCCTCTGAAACTTCACAAGCCAGGCCTCCATCTTCTAAGCTCCCGCAGAACAGTTCACGGAGCTCTCAACACTCAATGGCTTTTCTAGACCAAAGTTCCAAGTCCTTTCACAATCCTCCCCCAAACAACATGGTCAGGTCTGCCACAAATACCACACTCCTGGCACCAACTTGTCTTAGTTAAGGTTTCTATTGCCATGATGAAACACCAGGACCAAAAGCAAGTCGGGGAGGAAAGGGTTGATTTGGCTCACACTTCCACATCACTGTTCATCATCAAAGGAAGTCCAAATGTTTTTGTACAAAGTCTAAATGTGTGTTTTTGCAGCTAATCCTAAGTCTTGAAACCATGGATATCAAGACTCTAGAATTGGCTTGTCAGTTGCTACCAAAAAAATGCAGATGGAATTTTAACTAGGCTTTCATTGAACCTGTAGATTGATCTCAAAGGAATAAAAGTCATAACAAAAATAGTAAATCTGATCCAGGAACATGATTCTGTCCTCCACACACTCTGATCATGTTGAGTTTCTGTTTGGTTATGGTATACCATTTTTCAATGTATAGGTCTTGCACACCTTTACCTCGGAATTTATCCCAAGTATTTTATATTTTTGATAGCACTGCAAGTGATCTTAGTTTCCTTTTGTTTTCTCAGTGCTGGGGATGGAGCCCAGGGTCTTGGATGGGTGTTCCAGGCGATGGAACATATGAAGCAAGCACTCAATCCATCAAACTGTACATCCAGCCCCTTACTCTACTTTCTCATTGTCCACAGGCAAAATACTGTGACTGTTGCGTTGTCCTGCCTATTTGCTAAGCCTATTTATTAGCTCTTAATTGTTTTCTAGATTCCGCTGGATGTGTTTTCACAGACAATTGCGCTTCTTGTTGAATAAAAACATCTCCTTTCAGAGCAGTCTGTGTCTTTGACTTCTCTGTCAGCTCTAGCGCCTTTAGAACAATGCTGTATAGAAAAGAGGCAGAAAGCCTGTCCTCATTCATAATCATAGCAGGATTTTCTTAGCACTGTAGGATTTTCATATTTACTTTTGGTGACAAGCCTATCTAGTTCCAGTTTCCTGACCACTGTCACCATGGATAGATAGATACCTGATCTTCTCAAATAATTGCTTGGCACCTAGGGAATGATCTTGTAGCTTTGTTTTCCAGTCTGTTGATCTAGTAAATTAAGCCCATTTTTCAAATATTAAATCAACTGAGCAGTTCAGGGATAAACCCTCCTTGAGTGTGATGTATTATCCTTTCTATGTGTTGTGGGATTTGATGTGCTAAAACCATGTTAAGAATTGTTGTCTGGGGCTGGAGAGATGGCGCAGTGGTTAAGAGCACTTGCCGTTCTTTCAAGGGACCTGGGTTTGGTTCAGGGACCACATGGTGGTTCACAACCACCTGTAACTCCAGTTTCCTGGAATCCAAGAATATCTTCTAGTCTCTGCAGGCATCTGCACATACACACCACATGTGTGTATGAGCTGAGAAATAGGTATACAATTTTCTTATTTTGTCAGAGTAAGGCTGACATCATAGAATGAACTGGAAAGTATTCCTTCCTCTTTAATGATCTGCAAGTTTGTGTGAATTTGTGTTACCAGTCCCTAAAATATTCAGTAATATTTATGAATAAAGCCACATGGGCTTGGAGTTTCTGATAAGACTTTTTTGGAGCCAGGCGGTGGTGGCTCATGCCTTTAATCCCAGCACTTGGAAGGCAGAGACAGGAGGATCTCTGTGAGTTCGAGGCCAGCCTGGTCTACAGAGCGAGATCCAGGAAAGGCACAAAGCTACACAGAGAAACCCTGTCTCGAAAAACCAAAAAAAAAAGAAAATTTTTTTTGGTAGCCTGGGCTAACCTGGAACTCAGTACATAGATCAGGCTAGCCTCTAAGTAACAGAAATCCCTCTACCTCTGCCTCCTGAGCATTATAATTAAAGGGGTGTGCTGCCATGACATGATTTGTGAGATTTTTAATCACAAATCCAGTTTCCTTAGAATGAGGGCACTTCATGGTATCAGTTCCTTTGGGGATGCTTGTTAGTTTTTTTTTCTCTTAAAGAAATATACAACTTGTTGAATTTGTTGCTCATAAGTTGTTTATGATATTCTTGTGTATTTAGTCACCTTGTGTATGTGTCTATGTGTGCGCACGTGTTGCGTGTTGGTGGGGAACACATGCATATGTATGCAATTGTATGCAGAGGCCAGAGGTTGGCATTGAATATCTTCCTCAGTGGCTGTCCATCTTACTTTTTCTCTCATTGAACCCAGAGCTCACCAATTTGGCTAGACTAGCTAGCCAGGAAGCCCCAGAGATCCTCCTGCCTCTGCCTCCCCAGTGGTGGGGTCACAGACATGTCCCACCACACCCAGACTTTTACTTAAGTTTTTCAGATCACTGTCTGGCTTTCTCATTTGTCTAGAAGGAATGCCAAGGGATCAAGAGAATGATGGGCTTGGAGGCTCTTGCTGTATGCGCACTGCCTAATCGTTTTCGAGAAACATCGTATTTGTCAATGCGTATTGGTGACTAATCTGGCAATGGAAAAGTCTTCATCAGTTTGACAGATAGAAATGTTTCCACTTCCATTTCTTCAATGACTAAGTGAAAGTGAAGCCTTGGTTTCTTAACATTTGTTTGCTTTTACTTTTATTGCCACATAGCAATTGTACATGTTTATTGAGGCACAATGTGACATTTCACAGTGCGTGCGTGCGTGCATGTGTGTGTGTGTGTGTGTGTGTGTGTGTGTGTGTAACCAGATTAAGTAGCATATATGACATCTCAGATATTTATATTTCTTCATGCTGATACTATTCAAAATCCTCTGTCGTCGTCATCTCAAAATATACAGTTGACGGTTGTCATCAGTCATAGTTACTCTGCTGTGCTCCAGAGAACACTGGAGACCCTTCTCCCACCCACTCACATCGCTGACCACTCTCCCATCTTCTCCATCTCCATCCCTTTTCCCAGCTCTGGAAACCACCACTCTGTTTTTATTTCTGTGGGATCAGCTTTCCGGCTCATACAAAGAAGTGAGACCGTGCGGCATTTGTCTTTGTGTGCCTGACTTTTTTTAACACAACAGGGCACTCTCCAGTTCCACACTGCTGCTGACAATGACAGGATCCAGTGGTTCTCAACCTGTGGGTCACGACCCCCTCGGGATTGAATGACCCTTCCACAGGGTCACATATCAGATATCTCGCATATCAGATATTTACATTATGATTCATATCAGTAGCAAAATTACAGTTATGAAGTAGCAATGAAGATGATTTTATGGTTGGGGGGTCATCACAACATGAGGTCATCACAACATGAGGAACAGTATTGAAGGGTCGCAGCATCACGAAGGTTGAGAGTC
The DNA here is from genome assembly GCF_049852395.1 of Peromyscus maniculatus bairdii. Taxonomy (NCBI): domain Eukaryota; kingdom Metazoa; phylum Chordata; class Mammalia; order Rodentia; family Cricetidae; genus Peromyscus; species Peromyscus maniculatus. The sequence goes on from NC_134865.1 coordinate 71,353,565, forward strand.
AATGGTTTAAATGCTGTTCTGTTGTGTATACGTTACACATTATTCTGCTTATTCATCTGTTGATGGACATCTCGGTTAGTTCATGCAAAGCCGTATGTCTCTGTAACATACAGCTCCCATTTCCTCTGGATACACCCTCAGGAGTGGGACTTCCGGTTGAGAACACTCCCTGTTTTCAGTGATTGCTAAGCTAGTTTACATCCCCGTCAATGATGGATGAGAGTCTCCACATCCTCACCAGATTTGTTCTGCTGTGTCTGTTTGATAATATCCATTGTAAGTGGGGTGAGATGGTACTTCATGGTTTTGTTTGGCTTTCCTCTGATGTTTGCTGTGGAGAGACACCATGACCATGGCACCTCTTTAAAAGAAAGCGTTTCACTGGGGGTGGCTTGCTTACAGGTTCAGAGGTTTTCATATCCTCATCATGGCGAGAGCATGGCAACACACATGATGCTGGAGAAGTTGCTGAGAGTTTTACATCTTAATCCACAGACAGAGAGACTGGGATGACTCAGGTTTTTGAAACCTCAAAGCCCAGCCCAGTGACACACTTCCTCCAACGAGGCCACACCTCCTAGTCCTTCTGATTCTTTCATAGAGTTCCACTCCCTGATGACTAAGCATCAGAATATGTGAGCCTATGGGGGCATTCTTATTCAAACCACCACAATTAGTGGTGCTGAGATGTTTCTATGTAGTTATTAACTGGTTGTATGTCCTGTTTTGAGAAATTCAGGTCATTTACCCATTCTTAAATTGAATTGTTGATATCATTTTGCTTTGGAGTTGTTGTACTTCCTTATATATTCTGGAAATTAATCCCTTATTTGTGTGTGCATAGATCATAAGTAGTTTCTCCCATTTTGATGGTTGTCTCTTTACCCTAATGGCTTTTGTTGTTGTTGTTGTTGTTGTTGTTGTTGTTGTTGTTGTTGTTATACAGAAGCCTTTGGTGCTATGGGATGTCCTGTATGCTATAAATGTATGTTGCTATGATTGATTGATAAATAAAACACTGACTGGCCAGTAGTCAAGCAGGAAGGATAGTGTAGGCAGGACAAGGAGGAGGAGAATTCTGGGAGGTGGAAGGCTGAGGGAGGGAGACACTGCCAGCTGCCACGAGAAGCATTATGTAAGATACCAGTAAGCCACAAGCCACGTGGCAAGGTATAGATTTATAAAAATGGGTTAATTTAAGATATAAGAACAGTTAGCAAGAAGCCTGCCATGGCCATACAATTTATAAGTAATACCATGGCCAAGTCCAGTCATGGTAGCAGAGGCAGACTATGGGTCCATGCTTTTCACCCTGTCAATCCCCTGCTTCACATATCAGACACCACTCCCTTTCCTTTCCCCAGCTGGATCCTCCAAGCTCTGGCCATCATTGCATCTCAAAGGTGTCTTTGCAATGGGATGCAGTGGTCTCCAAACCATTGCTGTACCTACTCCCATTACATTCAGTGTGTATGTTTGGATTCTGGGTGTGATGGCTAAACCAGAGTTTATTCTATGTATAAATAGATGTACCAAACACACTCACTGGAATTCAGGGAGGGAGAAGAAACTTCACGCAATCAGACACTCCCAAAAGCGCTATTGCAAAATAATGTGTGCTCATTTTGATGATTTCTGATGTGTTGCAAGAATCTGAAATACCATCTGGATCATCAAGGATCCTTTAAAATATAATCTAGAAGAATGTGTGTGATGAGCACATTTTGATATACTCTGACAAGCACATGTTAGTGTCACTTGTGATATCCACTTAACCTTATCCTGCCCTACATATGCTATCTCTATTTGCTGATCTGCTATCTCTGCTGTCTGTCTACATGTGTGTATGCGTGTTCATGTGCACGTATGGATGTGGAGGGCAGGGGGTGATGTTACATAGCTTCCTCTATTGCTCTCCAACTAATTATTTGAGACAGAGTCACTCACTGAACCTGGACCTCACTGATTCACAAGAGCTAGCTAGTAAGATCTAGAGATCCACCAATCCTGCCTGCCCAGTGTTAGAATTACAGATGCACGCCACTGCATCTGTTATGTGGGTCCTAGGGAGCAAGGTTGGGCTCTCATGCTTGAGCAGAAGTTTTGCCAACTGAATGATCTCCCCAGCCCCGTGTTCTGGCCTTTTCCAGACCATTACAGTTACCTCATCTTTGGAATCAAGTTCACTGTAACCAAGGAGAACCTGTTGGCGTTTATTTCTACAAAGGACCAGATGGGCGTGGTCATGGGTGGCCTATCCCAGGAAAGCTTCCTGCTGAGGTTTGATCCCATGCCCAGGCCTGAGATGGACTGGATCAAAAGGGAAGTGATCACAGCCAGAGCAGATGTGTCCATGGCTCAGAGTGACAGTGGCGTGAAAGCTGGATTGGAAGGTTTCCATCTGTCCTAACATGGCGTGGCCCTGGAGATTGTGGGGAGGCTGGGGTGATGCTCTCCAGGCTGCTATCTTTTAGGAAAGAGGTGGAGGAGCAGAGATTATTTGTTTTATTATCTGTCTTTGATGGAGAAAGAAGATGTAAATGAAGGTTTCCAAAAGGACGCGTGTGTCATTTGAGTAAGGTCTTGACCAGCAGCGGGCCAGGCACTGGGCCAGAGAGTCGGGGACATCAAACAATGATGAGTCCAGTCCCACTTTGGAGTAGTTTCCAGACTCTTTTTCATGTTTGTTGTTCTTGGCTCCCAGCAACTAGAAATGCTTGCCTCCCATACTGGCTAGGGAAAACTCCACACTGAATGACTTCAGGCTTTTGCCCTCTAGAGACTTGGTACCAGCTAGGGACACCATGGAGATTAAGGAGCTTGCCTCTCTGGAAGGACTAGAGAACCAAGGAAGGCTTCTTGTACCAGTTAGTGAGGCAAAGGTGGGTGGGTAATAGGTTGCAGGAGAAAGAAGATAATTCCGTCTATGTCTGCCTGTCTCCTTCCTTCTCATGTGGACCAAATTTTGCTTGCTGTGGGCTGGAAGATGAGGATGGAGCAGGCTCTCGGTCAGGGATTCTCCATATCTGAAATGCTATTCTGCTTGGGAGACAAGCATACTGAGTAGATCCTAAAAGGAAGGCTTTGTGATACAGAACAGGGGAACGGATCCTATTGGACAGGACCGGTCACTGATCCTACAACTGAGTACATGCCTGAGGTCTCCAGCCCCACCCCCCACACACACACACACATAGCACAACCGTGGTCTTTCTATTGAATGGGCCCAGGACTCTGGCTCTGACTCTTCTCTCTTCCCTGGGGCCTGCTGCTGTCAGGGTCATGAACACAGCCAGTCAGCCCACCATTCGGGTTACTCTCACACCATCTATTATTGCTAACTGGCACCCACTTTTCTAGCTGTGACACAGCCTGGGTGTGATTACATAAGAAATCTTTCTCCGGTCACCATGGCTCCAGGGTGAGGACTGTGTGGCATCCCAGGCAGTTGTCCAGAGCACCTGCCCTCAGCAGAGCTGGCTCAGGCTAGAGCATAACTCTGGGGTAAGCTCCTGTCTGACGTGTGTGTGAAGGCCCTACACCCCATACCCAGGACCACAAAACAAACAAAGACACACACACACACACACACACACACACACACACACACACACACACACAGAGAGAGAGAGAGAGAGAGAGAAAGAGAGACAGAGACAGAGACAGAGACAAAGAGAGACAGAGACAGAGAGAGCCTGGCTCTTAGAACTCATCCCCTCCTAGCAGTTCACTTATACTGGCTTCTTAAACCTTTACAAATATTCTATGAGGATGCTACTGTCATCCTGTTTCATATATGACAAAACTAAGACATCTGAGGGGAAAATTTTAAGGTTAAAATTATGTCCCAAACTGTCCAGGTTGAAATTCTCCATCCTCCTTATGATATCTGCATGTCCTTGGAATAAGGGACAGGACTGAGAAATGAATCCAGACAGCCACCCGGACTCTAGGGGGTTGGGGTGGGGGCGTGATGCTGAGGGACATGCCGCTGCTTTTAAGGGGGGTAACGAAGAATGCAAAGATGTATTGACCAGGAAGCATACCCCAGGCTGCCGTCCACAGTGACATAAGAACACCCAATTTAGACAAGGAAATGGTCTTTCTTGTGGGAAAAGCAGATGGGAAATACATTCTAAGTTCATTACCTGGCACTTAAATACCTAGACATTGACAGGAACCGGCAGCACTTCCGATAAATCCGCCTGCTGCAGGGAGCCTCAAGCTGAGCCCACTTCTGCAGGGTTGAAAGCAGCTTTCTGCTGCACCCCCTCCCAAACCTTTCCTTTTGCCTTTCTTTGAAAAGGGAAAAGAAAAGAAAAGCAAAACCTCATCTGGAAGACTCGAGAGCACAAAGAGAAAAGTGATTTCTCATGAACAACGGAACCTAGGCAGCCCCAGCCCCTAGTGTGGGGGCTAGGAATGGACCGGAGTTGGTGAGTAATTGCCATGGGCAATCAAAGCCAAGAGAAACAGAAAAGGCTTTCATAGGAGCCCTGAGTGGCTGGGAATGTGGTTCCGTTGGTAGAGTGCTTGCCTCCGCAGAGCTGTATAAACTGAGGGCAGCGAGGCAAGCCTATAATGCCAGCACTCGGCATGAGGAGGCAAGAGGATTAGAAATTCAAGGTCATCCCATCCTTAGCTACAAGTAAAAGGACAGTCTATATACTACATGAGACCTCATCTCAAAAAATACCTTCCTTTTGTTAAACCGGCACAGGTATTAATATTTTTTGTAATTAGAAATTTAAGACCATCTTTCTGCTGTGTGCCACCACAGTTGGTTTTAAAATGCACAAAATATTCCTTTCCCAAAACAGTGGGAAAGCAAAGACTCAAGGAAACAGTTGCATGCCCACATCCTCAGAAGTAAGCTCTCCAAAAAGCCAAAAGGAGCAGAGAGCCCATGATGGAGCAGAGAGCCTATGTGCCCATTGGTGAATGAGTAGAGAAACTCAGGGCCAAATACACGGAGGGCAGAATCTCGTTCAGGCAGAATATGGGGTGGGCTGCTGAGACACCCTGCTGCAGGCTGAACCATGGAAGCACAATGTTCAGTAAGAGCGGCTAGACACGAAGGACAGAAGTTGCATGAATTCACTTCTGCAGGTCCTGAGAGGAGATAGATTCCCGAGGACAGAGGCAAGGCTACTAGACAAGCGACCCATGGGTACGAGGCCGTGTGTGGGTGGAGGGACAGTTTCTAGAAGCAGATAGTGTCTATGGTTCATAGCACTGTGAACTCTTAAAACTTAGTATGGTAAATTTCCTGGTATGTATGTTTTACCATGATGAGAAAAAAAAAAAAAAGCAATAATAAGATAGCCAAGCAAAAGAAATCTGTACAGGCAGGCAAGAGTCCACCCACCACCCCCAGCATCTACGGAAGGAATCGGTGTGACAAGATCTATAAAGAACTCACAGGAGGAAATTACAAAAGTCCACCAAGGCTCCCAAAGAGTTCTATAAATGGAGAGAAGGGGAGACACCATGTTCCTGGTGGGAAAACTCCATTTGGTAGCGATGCCATGTCTTCACAAATGAACCTCTAAATATAAGGCAACCCTAATCAAAATCCAAATATCTGTTTTGGCACTTAACCAAACGATTCTACAGCCTACCATACATACTGAGCACAAAATAAGCAAGAGCAGCTTTGCAAAGGAAATGAGCAAAGGGAAGGGAAGAGAGGACGGGAAAGAGGAGAGAGAGAGGGAGAGGGAGAGGGTCTCACTGGCATTAAAAAATAACTATTTGTATTTGGGGTGCCAGCCCCAGCATGAAACAAAATACAGAATCCAGAAACAAGTTTTAAAAAAATTGCCTTTAGTAAAAAGTTACATCTCAAGAGAGTAACCAAAGAATAGAATATATATTTTAAAAAATGGTGCTGAGGGACCTACATATGTAATAAAATTGTGCAGAACACAGTTCTACTAAAGAGCATATGAGTGACAGCCAGGGGTGGGATAATGCCCGTATCCCAGTGGTGTGATTACACTACCATTTTGCAAAAAGTTATCATTGGAGGAAACTGGGTAAAAGAGAAATAAAGCCTTCCCATATTACTTCATACAAATGCATGTCCATCTGCAATTATCTCAATAGAAGCTTTAATTAAAATGATACAGAGCAAGACAAACTATTTTTAAAACATTAGGCGGCTATAATTTTAAATTAACATTTTTATTATTTTAAAAGATTTTTAAAATTTGTTTATGTATATGAATATCTTGCCTGTACATGTGTATACCACATGAGCACTGTGCCCACAGAGATCAAAAGAGGACATCAGATCCACTGGAACTGGAGTTACAGATTGCTATGAGCAGCCATGTGGGTTCTGGCAACTGAACCTAGGTCCTCTACAAGAGCAGCCAGTGCTCTTAACTGCTGAGCCACCTCTCCAGTCCAATATTATATTTTAAAAATACTAGAACCCTAAGTATATTTCCAGAGTAAGGAAGGATTTTTCCATGACCCTCAAGCTAAAAGCTATAATGGAACAAATTGATTCATTTGCATGGAAATTAAAGTACCATCTAACTACAAAACATTTATGAGCAAATAAAAGGCAAACACATATAGGAAAAAATTATTTGCAATATATATAAAAGTCAGAATTAAAGTTGAGAGGGGTGAGGAGGCAGGGTGGACCTGGGAGGAATGGGGTGGATACGATCAAAATACATTGTATGCATGTGTGAAATTCTCAAAGAATTAACAAAATATCATATTTTGAAAGAAGAGTTTAAACTTTCTTAACATATGAAGAGTTCCTATAAATCAATAAAAAGGATAAATATTTTCATAGGAAATGGGCTAAAGATGAACATATACAGCTCACAAAAGAAGAAACAAAAAGTGAGGAAAAGTATAGAGAATGAAGTGGGAAATGCAGAAAGAAAAAAAAAAGGCAAAATCCAGAAGTCATCCAGTGGAGCACAGTGAGTGCCCTGTCTTCACCGGTGAGGCAAGGTTTGGCCTTAGGTAGCGTTTCAGTGAATGCTTGTTGAATAGCTTTGTGGAGATGAAGAATTCAGGATGCCTGCTGAGCTGCATATAAAATCGAGATGCTGTTAGGAGAAAAGTGGGGGTAGAGAATGGTTTTTATGGGGAAGAGGGCACATTAGGTCAACTTCCGTGGTGGAGCCTATTCTGCCAGTGGAATTAGAAATGATGTCATCGGAAAAAACATGCCTGCGTGTCTGTTACAGAGAGCCTCCAGTGACAGTGCACTCAGAAGATGCTCTCAGGCATTGTCTTCTGGATCCTTTGTCTGCCTCTGCGGCTGGTACCCCTCCCCCACCACCATAACGGCATTTTATTCCTTCCATTTCTTAGTGAATGACAATGTGCTCTTTCTCCTCCCCAGAGGGTTCACGTTTATGCCTCTGAAGTCACTCACTTGAAACCCTGGCGTTTATGTCCCCAGCTCCAAGTTCACAGAAGTGGCTGAAGTCATTGTTGGTACCCTTTTATTAAAATAAATCCTAACAGATACCTCTTTTATGTTGGCTTTCCCTGTCCCCGCCCCCTTTTTCTTATTTCTCTTTGTAAATAGCTGACACACCACAGTGTTATCATACTTTTGAACGTTCCCTCTGGCAGCCAAGTTATGTAGACTGATCCCAATTGTACCACAAACGTCATATTACTTTTTAAAACGGTTTCTCGTGGGCTGGCAATATGACTCAGTAGGTAAAGGCATTCAACGCCAAGCCTGGTGACCTGACTATGATCCCCGGAACCTGTGTGGTAAGGAAACAGCTCCAGAAAGTTATTCTCTGACCTACATATATACACCATGGTGCCTGTGAACACATATGCACACACAAAATAAGTAAGAGTAATTTTTTGATTAAAATAGTTTCTCTTGTGGCTTTGGGCAAAGGAAAGCTATAACTGCTTTCTGAAACTAATATTATCAAAATTAAACAATGTAAAGAGAAAGCCCCAACACAACTCCCTTGAAGATCAGTTTATTACAGAGCAGTGATTCATTTCGCTACCCACCCGGAAGGTGCCTCTAAAAGGAATGAGGAGTCTTATGTATGGGAAAGACTCCTTCAGAAAAGTGGAGGAGGAAACCGAGAGAAAGGCACAAAAAGGGGGTGAGAAAATGAGGAAAGGCGAGAGGAAGAGGAGGAATTTTTTCTGACAAGAACTTTGGTTCAAGAGCTACCGTCATAGTGAACATTAGTCTGCCTCACATTCCTAGAAAATAGAGTGCGCTTAGTCATAGAATGGGAATAGGAACTTTTGTGTTTGTAGGAAATAAGGCAGACTGTGTGTCTTAATTAGGGTTCTATTGCTGTGAAGCGACACCATGACCATGGAAACCCTTATAAAGGAAAATATTTAATTGGGGTGGCTTACATTTCAGAGGTGCAGTCCAATATCATCATGGTGGGTCATGGCAGCATGCAGGTAGACACGGTGCTGGAAGAGGAGCTGAGAATTCTACATCTTTGATCCACAGGCAACAGGAAGTGAACTGAGATACTAGGTGTGGCTTGAACATATATGAGACCTCAAAGCCTGCCTCCACAGTGACACACTTCCTCCAACAAGATCATGCCTACTCCAACAAGGCCACACCTCCCAATAATGCCATTCCCTCTGAGCTTACTACATTCAAACTACTACATTGTGGAAGAGCATTTTAATGACAGTATAATGATAATTCATTTGTTTCAAATCCTTTTTTAAAAGAAAGAAAACAAAACACTTTAGCTGGGTGTGAAGGCACACAGCTTTAATCCTAGCACTGAGAAGGCAAAGGCAGAGGCAAAGAAAATATCTGTGAGTTCAAGGCCAACCTGGTCTACCTAGGGAGTTCCAGGTTAACCAGAACTACACAGTAAGAGCCTGTCTCAAAAGTTAAAAAAAGAAAATACTTTATTCTAAATATTTACAAAATAAGAACGTCACACAGCTAACTTCTCTAAAGAGGCCTCAAATCAGATGCCCACTCCAAACTCCATCCAGATGTGCCCAATCTATAGCCCTGGGGTCACACATGTCCTGGGGTATCTACTAAGGTGGCACAACATATTTGTATATGATGGCATCCTGTCCCAGTGCCGAACCCCTGTTTATACCATCTCTGTGAACTTCTCTGCAGTCAGGATGAACTCTATGTAGCATCCTGAAGCAGTTAGGGTTTGATTGTAGCTTTGTAATTTAGGCTTTCACTTTTGCACTAAAGTAGCTTGGTCCTCAGTGACAATTTTCCACTTCTTCTGCTTGAACTTGATTAGACTAGCTCATTTGCATGTCTGCACGTTTCAACCGTTCACCAAAACCCTCCAGGAACTTAGCATCCCCCTGGTTCTGGGCACACTCTAAGAATGGTTTCCTCATGAAAACCAGGGACCACCAGGCTGTGGCTGTACCTGCCAGCCCTCTGGGGTTCCTCGTAGGCAATGCCAGGCCTGCTAGGCTAGGGTCTCCACCTACACTGAAGCCACAATAGTGGCACGATCCAGTGTGCACCCAACGGCAGAGCCTCTGGCCATACTGCTGCAGTGGCTGCTGGTTGAGCCTTAGACCCATCCTGGGGTGGGGGGAAGCTGCTGGAGGCTGAGCTTCAATGACGGCCCTGGCTAGCAAGAGAGGCCGTGAAGGGACTGTGGCCTCAGGTTCCTCAGGGCATCCTGCGTGCATGCCTGTTCCAGAGATGCAAACTTCTCTACCTCATGTCCCAATTCAGCATCCCTAAGCACCCTGGTTCTTGTTACAAGATGGCACATGGAGGTTGAACCGTGGACAGAGAGCTTCGTGGTTCTGTAGGTTCTGCAGAGTTCTGTAGGTGTTTAGCTTTCAAGCTAGGTTTCTGAGGGCATGAGGGTACTATAAAGGTATTTAAGAGGCTGCTAGATAGGAAAGATGTGGTTCTGAGCAGGGTCGGGTAAGGGCCCATCCTGGATCCAGCAGAAGAGCTCAGCTTTGTGGGTACTGAGGACCAGTCTAGGGGACCCTTCCATGCTGATGCTCTGTAGCAGGAAATTCAAAATGGCAGCCAGAGCTCTGGAGACTTTACCCAGAAGCCCCTAGAAGAAAGCCGTCTTCTTTATTGATAACTCCTCAAGATGCCTTGGCCAGATCTTCTCCCTAGAGTTGAGGAAGAGGCAGCTTCCCTTAGTCATATGCCCCGCACTGTGGTAACATTCTATTTAATTGAACCATTTCTTCCAAGTCTGGGGGAGGGCAATTTAGTTCAGGAGAGAACATAATTATATCTACTTGCTTTTAAGAAGTACTTTCAAGATTTAAAAGTTAGGAAGCACTAGAATCAGGACACTGCCGTGAGATAAGTGAATCACATGATCCTCCCCCCAGCCCACCCCACCCCCATTTTAAATGAGGATGAAGTCAGAAATAATGACAGCATTTATTGCTACCAGAGCTGATTCCAACTGTCATTCTAGCAAACATTTGTGAGGAGGAAAAAAGGTTTGAGAAAGCATAAAGCACATAACAAGAAGCCCCTGTTGTCTGTCTCTCTCAAGGAAAGGAAATTTTACATTTCTCTTTGGGAGCTGGTGTGTTCTGATTCCCATGAGGCCAGTTTCTGTGACTTGAGTACAAAACTGGCTGTGGCTCATAGTAAGGCAACTGAGTCAGAGAATCCCAATTTGTCGCATCCCAGTTATCAGCTTTTAGAGTTAGGATAGCAATAATTTAAGCCTTCCTTGTAACATGCTTACCACTAAAGTCTTTAGTCCTTTAATCCAGAAGTTACCTAGGAAATGGCTTACTCTATTAAAATCTTTGTCAAAGGTGGCTTGTGTTATTAAAATCAAAGAGGAGTCATAACCTTAGGATTATCAAATTCCAAAAATACCTTTAACTTTAGGAAGAACACTTAACATCTACACCCGCAGCATTTACTGTGGGGCATTAGTGCCTGAGGGAGGAGGCAGACACTACTCCCCTCTCTCTGGCTTACTTGGGACCCCGGGGAGTGCATTCAATCAGCCTGCACTGCCTTTTTCACCTGAGAGACGTCATAGGTGGAATTAGTCTTCAGGTAGACAGCCGATCTGCCTGGCTGGCGTGGTGAGGAGCCTGACAGATGCCCAGGGTTCATCTTCCTGCCCTGAGCAAAATAATCAGAATGAGCCAGATCCATGCCTCCGCATCCAAATCACAGAATGTTTTAATTCAACGGGTCTTAGACTTCGCCTAGGTCCCCCACCCTCATTTTATCAAGGGGAAAACTAGGACAAAGTAATGTGCCACTTGGGATGCACTTGGGTTAAGGGTGGTTGGGACTAGAACCCAGATTTGCCCCCAAACTAGCTCGGTGGCTCTGAGCAGGTTGTAGAACTCAGCCTGTCAGTGTTCTCTACTGTGGTGGGCAAGGAGTTCCCATGTGTGTGAAACGCAGTTGCCGCCACTGAGCACGGCATCTGGCTCTAGCTAAGGGCTCTCTCTGCCTATGTAATCCGTCATCACAGCTCATCCTCCTCATGACACTATTTTACCTCCAAGAGCTGAAATGACAGTCAAGAGGCCTTCCTCTGAGGGACTCAAAGAGGGTCAATGCTCATGAACCAACAGTCCACAGAACAGAGGAGGAAATTCTTTGGTTGTTGTTGTTTTGTTTTCCTTTCTTTCTTTCTTTCTTTCTTTCTTTCTTTCTTTCTTTCTTTCTTTCTTTCTTTCTTTCTTTCTTTCTTTTCGAGACAAGGTTTCTCTGTGTAGTTTTGGTGCCTGTCTTGGATCTCACTCTGTAGACCAGGCTGGCCTCGAACTCACAGAGATCCACCTGCCTCTGCCTCCTGAGTGCTGTGATTAAGGTGTGCCGCCTGACCTCAGAGGAGGAAATTCCTTAAGTCGGCTCCTCTTCTCTGAATGATCAACTTCAGTTATATGATTTGGAAAGCCCCATGACCAAATCAGCCAGCTCTCTGTCTTAGAAGGGCAAGTCCCAGACGGTGATTCTTCAACCCCAAGGCTGTCCTTATTGTCCAAGCAAGCAACTGGGCTCAGGCCCAAATGTGTGACATGATAGGAAGAGTGGGGACCTGCGTTGAGACAAGCCACTATTAATCTAGAGTACAACCCACATTGACCACCATGGAGCACAAACCCACAGGTGGACACCCACCTGGAAACCCACTTTAGAACCAGTGCCCACCTCAGTCCTTGGTCACACACGTCTGTGTCTCTTCTCCCTTCTCATCTCCTATAAGCTAAAACCTCATTCTGCATCGCAGATCCGGACCTGCTCCTGAAGAAGGTCCGCACTGCAGAGAGGGTGGGTGGGCAGGTAGAGTGGTCTAGATGGCTTGAAGGCGTCCCCCAGTGGTTTGTGTGTTAAGACTTGGTCCCTAGTATCGCAATGTGGAGGATTTGTAATGAGAAGCAGCAGAATGTGCTGCCCTCCGGAAGGAATCGGTTTATTTCTCGTGAGACCCTGGGTAGTTCTCCTGAGAGAGTTACCATTTAAAAAAAAAAAAAAAAAAAAGCAAGATCACGGCCTTAATCCCAGCACTCAGGAGGCAGAGGCAGGCAGATCTCTGAGTTCAAGGCCAGCCTGGTCTACAAAGTGAGTTCCAAGACAGCCAGGGCTCCACTGAGAAACTGTCTCCAAGCAGGGAAGGGGGGGTGGGAGGCAGGGAGGGGAGGGATGGTAGAAGATGGCCACCATCCTCGCTTCTGTTTTTGTTTCCTGTCTTGCCACATGATCACTCCCTCTCTCTTATACTTGCTCTCTCAATAATAACATCTGCCATGACATGATGCAGGCAGGAGAGCCCTCAGCAAAGTTGGTTCCAAGCTGTTCAAAGGTTCTTCCTCCGGAATTGTGAGCTAAATAAATGTCTTATCATTATGAAATGCCCAGCCTCAGGTATTTTGTTACAGTAACAGAAAACAGCTGGGAAGTAGAACTTCCTTCTATTTGTTCCCTTCCTCATAGGTAACACAGGAAGTAGGAAGTGTCCCAGTTGTTTGGAAATCATTTCAGTTCAAAGAAGAAAGGACGAGCTACTATCATATCTGCCATGAGGCATGCAGTTAACCCAACATTTCTGAAGATTGTTTTGATATAGCATATATTCTGCCATATATTAATATAGCAAAGAAGTCAGGGCTACAACGATCTCCGGGAACTTTTTTCATTGAGTTTTAGTGAGAATGTTGGGGAGCTGCCCTAATTTAGACTCTTCCTGACTCTTTTCGCCTTCCCTAAATCAACCCTGTCTCCCTCCAGAGCCGTGACCCTAGCCAGTGGATGCTTCCACCCACCTCCCAGGTGAGGTCTATTACCCTCACCGCAGAACTACTCTAAGTCATTTGACATACAGCTGTTCTGCCCTCCCTCCCCCTGGTTCCTGAATTGGAATGGGAGACTTGGGTAGCTCACTCCTCAACAAGCTCCTCAGGGAACGTGCAGGCCTGTTGCAGCTCAGAAGCTCTGCCCTGTGTGATCTTCAGTTCATTCTGCTTTATCTCTCTGGATTAGCCAGGGTTCTCCAGAGAGACGGACTGACAGAATAAATACATTTTGCAAAGCGTTCTTAGATGGGTTTGCAGGATATTGGCTGGGTAGTTCCGCGCTGGCCATGTACATGCTGAAGAGACTGAGGATCCTGGGCGCTCCAGAAGTTTCCGTGGTTTTCACATGGGCCTGGTCAGAAGCTGGAGTCGAGTGTCAGCCAAGAGCAATGACAGCATCCATGGCAAGAGGACACCACCAGCAAGGAGTGAAGACAAGAGGCAGAGCTCTCTGGAAGGGCCCTGGCAGCCCCATGCAGCCCCAAGAGCATGTCCACTGAGTTATCGGTCAAGATTTTAACCGTCTTCCCGAGCTTCCGTCCTCCCTGAAGCCAGACCGCAGTATCAGTCGTTGGAGGTGACTCAGAAAACAGGTTGGCCTGACTTCATCAACTTCTTGTATTGTTTCTGGTACTTCATCTCTAAGATCAGGTCCAAAGCCAAGGGAAGACTTCCCAGAGGAAGCGCATTTTGGCTGGGAACACTGGACCTTGGATATGAAATCTCTGTCCTTAAGCATTTGCCTTAGGAGACTCCAGTCAAGGTCTTTACCCACCGGCCTTTGTGTTCTATGTCCAAAGAATTCTTCATGATAGAAGAAAACGTTAAGTGGGAATGCAGGGGCAAAGGACATCTTCAGAACAGCGCAAGCCTGGCACGGGGGCACCCTTCTTAAATATTCATTAGATGAAGAAACCAGCCGTACAAACTGTATCTACATAGCTGTTAAAATGTGTTTATCAGCCAGGCATAAGCACATGCGAAGGGATTCCATTAGCCTATGACGCACAGAGTTAGGGACAGGGCAGTCCAGGAATGGTAAGTCTGATGGCTGTAGAACATGATGTATGAACCGTTTTAAGTGGCTGTGCCATTTGGTCATTTCCCTATTGTATAACATTAAGGTGGCTGAGGGACACATAATTCAGACCTCCATTATTGTGACACAGTATTTGAAATAAGGAACTCTTAAAAGAAAAGATTTACCGTGAGTTCATGGCCAACCTGGTCTACAGAGCAACTTCCAGGACATCCAGAGCTACACAGAGGGACCCTATCTTGAAAATAAGAAAGAAAAGAAAAGGAGAAAGAGAGAGAGAGAGAGAGAGAGAGAGAGAGAGAGAGAGAGAGAGAGAGAGAGAGAGAGAGAGAGAGATTGATTTAGGGTAAACACAGTGGCTCAGTGGTAAAGGCACTTGCCACACAAACCTGATGACCAGAGTTCAATCCCCAGATTCCACTATGTATGAAAGGAAAGCGCTCCCAAAAGTTGTTCTCTGACACACACACACACACACACACACACTATCATCAATCAATCAATCATCATCATCATAATGATAATAATTGATAAAAAAAATATTTCTTTTGGCTCATGGTTTTAGAAATTTCAGTTCATGGTCTCTTGGCCTGATGCCTTGAGGCCTGTGGTAAGCCAAGAACATCATCACTGCCAGAGTACACGGCACCTCATGGCAGCTGAAAAGCAGAGAGAGGGGAAAGGGGACAGAGGAGAGAGGAAGACGGTGACAGAAGAAGAGAGAGGAGTCCCGGGACCAGGCTCCCAGGGACGCAGTTTCCTCCCTATCCGGCCCCTGTCTTAACGCTTCCACCTCTACCCAGTACCAGAGGAGGGCAGCCAAGCTGTCAACACATGGCCTTTGAGGGACTTCAGATGCTAAAAGCATACCGTGGCGGACATGCAGGGGCCTTAGTCTCACGTCTGATACTGGGGGGGCGGTGGTGTTATAGTTAATTGATGTCATTATGGACATATGACAGCTAGTACATTTTCCTAATTTGCTCCCAGGCAATTTGTATCAATTTCTCTGTGCCTTTGAAGAATGTGTGAATTGCCAAAAGTGGGCGGGGGGGGGGGGCACTCTCATAATATACAAGAGACATTCCCTCCTTTAATTGTTTCTAGAAATGTTCTCTTTAGGAAACATTTACCTAAGAAATGATGGTGGACAGAGACGGTTAACAATGAAAAGAAACAGAAGAGTTGAGTGTGCCATAGAGAGGTGTTTCAGAAAGCTGAACGCAGATCAGGCTTATTTGATGTTTAGGAATTAGGGGAGATTTTATTAGGTGTGGTAATAGGACATTGATTATGGTAGATGAATGAGGTCCTTGGCAGTCAGAAGTGTTCTTTGTTAATGAGTGAAGTAGAGGGCTGTATGGTATTTGCTCTATAATACTCCAGCAAAGGGTCTTGAGATACAGCTCCTTGGTAGAACACTTGCCTAGCAAAGCCTTGTAACCAATCCACAGTAATATTATACTTATGAGTATATAGTCTTGTCTTGGTTTCTTTGTGTGGTTGTTGTTTTTGTTGACCTAACAAAGCCAACTCAATGGGGAAGGAGTTTGTTTCAGCTCACAGCTCAAGGGTACAGTCTATCACAGCAGGGAAGTCGAATATGCTTGAAGGACAGGAGCTAGTCACAAACGGGAATTGGAGAGCAATGAATGGTTATGTTCAGCTCATTTTCTGCATCTTACGTGGTCCAGAATGCAAGCCTAGGGAATGGGGCCACCCACCTCAATTAACCTCACGAGGATAATCCCCACAAGCATATTCAGAGGCCCATCCCAGGTGGCTGTAGATTGCATCATGTCAGCAGTTAGGTGACCATCACAATGTTCCATCAAGTAAAGGGAAAGGCTAGGCTAGGCTAAGCATAGAGTTGGTGCTACAGTTTGGATCTGGACTGCTCACCAAAGTCCATGTGCTAACTTCTGAGTCCCTAGCCTAGAAGAACTGTTGGAACCTTTAGAGGCAGGGTTTACTGGGAGGAAGTTAGGATACTTGTGGAGGGAATACCCTTTTCTAATTATGGATATGTATGGGTGGGGATGTGCACTTGAGTGCAGGTGTCCCAGAGGCTAATAGGGTCAGAGGTAGAAGGAGAGAACCTAGTCCACTAAGTTGTCCCCTAACCTCCACACATGTTCATGTACCTACCCATATATGTCATACACACATTCATATAATAATAATAATAATAATAATAATAATAATAATAATAATAATAAATTTTAATTTTAAAACCAAAAAATAAAGTATACAACTATGAGTACTTGCTTCATGTCCTTCCCTCAGGCCCACTGATGGTTTGTCCACTTGACAGCTTAGTCGGGTGGGAAACACGGGCCTGGAAGACAATGCGATCTAAGTTCTAAATCTGGCCTTACAGCTTTGGGCAGTTACTTCACTTCCACGCTCTTTTTCTTCTGTCAAATGGGACAGTAGACCAGTGATGCCCAGTTCTCCCAGTGCTTAGCCTGGTATTTATCACTATAAATAATGTGTTCCAGGGATATTCTCTTTCAATCATGTATATGTATGCGGGGGGGGGGGGGGGGGGGAGGGGGGCAGGGCTTATAAAAAAAGAGGTTTATTCGGCTCATAGTTCTAGAGGTCCAAGTTTGAGGGGCCACAATTGGTGGTGCCATGTTACTAGCAGAGCCCTAAGATGGCACGGGACAAGAAGGGTGCTGTGGGACTCATTTGGGCTCTCTCCTTAGAGCCACCTGCGTTCAATTCAGGGACTCAGTTCAGGTGACCTTACCTTGCTCTAACCACACCCCAAAAACCACACCCCAAAAACCCCACTTCTAAGTATCATGGTCACATTGGGTGTCCATCCTTTTCATAACTCACAGTGGAGACTAAACCTCAACATGAGACTCTCCAGGGTCATATTTATTCCATGTAAACCCAAGGCACTCATACGCGAGGAGTCAGCCTAGCATGATGAAGGCCTTGGTTGCAGGGCCTGTAGCCTTGTCCTCTGTCGAGAAGGACCCTGAGGGCCCTCGTTCACTGTCAGTGGCATCCTTTTGGTTTAGCATTGAGGTAGGCATTGACAACCTTTCTTCCAGATGATCAAATTGTCTACAACTCAGGCTAGTAGGTAAAAGCTGGGCAGGGCAGCATGACCCCCTGAATGTAGGGTTTCTTACAGGAGCATGGGCAGCTTATCAGTGGCTATACCAGTAAAGAAAACGCCTCTCTTCTTTCCCCAGCCACCATTAACTGTATTGATTTGGGGAGGGATGGCATCTCATGAGCCTTTCCCCACTCTGTGACAGATGTTGATGGGCCTCGTCTTGTGCAGGTCTTGTACTGAGAACCATGATGGCTGAGTTCAAGAACAAAAGGACCACATCTTTCCGTGTGTGTGTGTGTGTGTGTGTGTGTGTGTGTGTGTTTGTGTGTGTGCTCACATCAACCTTGGGTGTTGTTCCTCAGGGCTATCCACCATTGTTTTTTAGACAGGGTTTCTAACTGACCTGGAAATCACAAGTAGGCTAGCTGGCCGGGCAAGGATGCCGCCGCCGCCGGGATCCACGTATGTCCACCTCCTCAGGGCTGGATTGCGGTCACATAGCACACCTGGCTTTTCAGTACATGGGTTCTGGGGTTGAGCTCAGGCCCTGCACTTTACCAACTGCGCTATTCCGCAAGCCCTCGGTGCTAGGCTGTCCAGGATGCCCCCGCTCTTACCATTTTCTGTTACTTTGGCTGATTGAAGGGATGGCTGCAATCCAGTAAGCCCAGCAGGTGACCAAAAGTCACGATGATTCCTTCTTTAATTGGGAAGTCCTATAAAACCACATCAACAGATGGAATCCAGAAACTTTCAATCCTTGGAACATGTCACCAAATCACTAAAAGCCTTGTTCATTAGGGGAAAAAGTCAATTCCTCAAGCTTTTCAGTGCCATCACTGTACTCAAAGGTGCCTAGGTCACTCCGCCCAGAGTGAGGCTTCATCAAACCCCGGTGACGAGAGAAACCCTCTCTGCTTGCATTTACCCCTTGAGGCATTGTGGTTTCTCTTGTAAATCGTTCATTTGTCCTAGCCTTGATGTGGGCTCTCTGAGGTCAAGGATCACCATTTCCCCTAGATCAACTGTGCCTGCTTGCAGGAGACCATTACATGGAGCTTGGTGACAGTTGACTTCCCTAGAGGAGAGGCTGGAGAGGGTGAGTGAACCTCACCTGAGATACCAGTGATTCCTCCCAGCCACTTGTATGCAATTCTGCCCGAGTTGCCTATGGCCCTGGAGTCTCAGGAGGTGCTCCAGTATCTAGGCTGGAGATGGTTAACTGAGGACTCCATGGAGGTGGCTATGGCGAAGCCATCACCCATGCTGGGCGAAGACTTTCCACTGTGGTAGTCACCCATGCTGGTGTAAGCAACCCCTCACTCTGTGTGCTGTAAGTAAGCCCAGTAAGCTCTCTGATTCCCCGGGGTGACGTTCAGTGGAATCATACTCCGGTTTGTCATGGAGACCTTATGAGCAGATCATATTTTGATTTGTCACTGGGACTTTGTAAGCAAGGATTAGACATTGTTTACAGCTCTTCAGGAAAGTAATTCTCACAAGGAGCTTGTCTGGGTCATCTTGGATGGCTGTCTTAATTCATCCTGGATGCTGTAACAAATGCCCTAGGCCTGCTTACAAACAGAGAAATGTATTGCTCCCAGTTCTGGAAGTTCAAGGTCAAGACTCTTATAGAATCCTTGCCATGTTCTCACATGGCGGAAAGGGTGACCTTCTCTTGGGTGTCTTTTGTTGTAATTGCTGTTGTCTAGGCCAGGCTGCCTTTGAATTCCCTGTGTAGTCTAAGATAACCTTAAATTTTGGGTCCTCCTGGCTCCATCTCCCACATGCTGGGTTACAGGCACCTGTTACCACACCCAGCTTATCAGACAGGCACTCTACCAACTGGTTCACATCTGCAACCCCCAAGGTATCATTTATAAGAACACAGATGCCACCCATGAAGGTCCCACCCCCATAAGCTAATCGCCTCCCAAAGGTCCATCTTCTAGAACTATCTATCACCTTGTGGGTGAAGATGAGCATGGGAATTGGGGACAATAAAACCATCCCTATCACAGCAGTGTTCCAAACACACAGTGCATGGGCTCAGCCGTCTGCTTCTTGTCTTCTATAGGGAGCAATCGCAAGCTCTCCTGGTTCAGGGAATCTGCTGAGTCCATCAGAGTAGCTCCAAGTTCCTTCAATAATCGAGAACTAATTGCCTGACACACTGGTGACCCAGTGGTGTTCTTTTGGACTGAACAGAACATGACGTTGTTTGAAACCTACTTGTTAAACTCAATGCACTTAACTCATCAAACTCAAGTCTACAACTCTAACCACCTCATCTGAGCTTGGGGATAAGAATTGCTATCCTAACCAGAGAGGGAACAACACATTTCTTTGCATAATGAAGGTGAGAAAGAATCTTCACTGCAAGGGGGCTGCAAGGACTTGGATTTTTAAAGCAAGAAGAGGTGATATTCTGATTTGGTTTTTCTCCACCATTAAGGGTCCTAGCCCTCAAAATCTCCATCCCATTTTTCCCTGCCCCTCACTCCTTCCTTACCCTTACTCCATCTATTCCTCTCTATCCTATTTTGCTAGAAGCAGAACTCAGTATCTTCCTTCATCATCTTGGTTTAAGGCCTTTAGCTTGCCCACTAGATACAACTGAGAACCACGCATGCTGAGAACCAGGACTTTAGCTGGATAATTGAATGGTTATGAATGTACAGATCAGGTGCCTGGGAAAGGTGGTTGACTTCATCTCAGGACACCACGAGGTCATAAGGCCCGAAACCCACACATCTAAAGATCTGATCTGACCATTTCCCAGGGGAACCTAGGACAGGCAGCCACGGGTTGGCCCATAGCAACAGAGAAGGGATTGGTTCGAGGAGGATTTACAAAGACAGGATGATGGCTGAGGCTTGGGATCCCAGTGATAGGACACAATGAGAAAGCTGAACTTGAAAGTGAAGGGTAATGTGTGAGGAGCAGAGTTTAGATTCTCAGAACTCATGAAAAAGCCCGGCAGGCCTAGTGACTGCCTGTGGTCCCAACACTCAGGAGGCAGAGACTGGGCACCTTCAGGGCAGGCTGAGGAGCTAAGCTGGCAGGAATCAGTGAGCTCCAGTTTCAGTGAAAGACTCTGCCTTAATAAGTGGAATGCAGTTGAGGAAGAATCCCACCATCAACTTCCGGTCCCCAAATGCACATGCACACACACATACACACTTACCACATACGTGTACATACAAACAAGAGAAGGAAGAAAGGCGACCACCATTACTACTTGCATGTACCCTCTGCTTGTACAATGCCTCTTTGGTTTCAAAGACCCTCTTGTAGTCTTCCCAGAACCCCAAGTCTTAAGGGGGTACCCCCCTCTCAGCAGCTGCCACAGAGTCCTATACCACTGCCAAGTCCAGTACAGAACACACAATATACCAATTGTCTTGCAGAACCAGAGATCCAAGGAGACAGGAGCTCTGGTTTTATCCCCAGTCCTGGGTTTGTGGGATGAATGGATTCGTATGAGTCTGCACAAGCCTTTGTTTTTGTAGGAGTCTTTGTATCGCTGAGCCAGGTCTGTTGATTCTGGGGGTGTGTATTCCATAGCTTCCGAGGGACATCCTGAAAAAGGAGGGGAGGAGGCTGAAACCTAGTCACATCCTCGTCACTAAGCCTTTTTCTTTTTCTGGCTGGATCCTCCACTCAGAGGAAGAGGAGCCTTTTCCTGCCTTGCACAATAGTGCCATATGGGCTTGCGGCGGGCCAACTCCATGTGCTGAACAACAGCTTTCCAATGGAGGTGGGGGTTCTCTGCTTTCCTAGAAAGGCTGGGGCTAAGGGGTTTTCAAACACTGTTTCTTCCAGTCCTTCCCCAGCCTCCAACCCCACTCTCGGGCAAGCCCCCGCCTCACTCTTTTCTCCTCTGCTCTTTTTCTTCGTCAGGGTTTGGGATGACGACACCAGCCACCATAGGAGGGAAGATCTTTCTCATCTTCTACGGTCTCGTTGGATGCGCAAGCACCATCCTCTTCTTCAATCTCTTCCTGGAGCGGCTGATCACCGTCATCGCCTACGTCATGAGATCCTGTCACCAGCAGCAGCTGCGGAGACGTGGGGTGACGACCCAGGACAACATGAAGGCCCCTGAAAAGGGCGAGGCGGATAGCCTGGCCGGCTGGAAGCCCTCTGTGTACTACGTCATGCTGATCCTATGCTTGGCGTCTGTGGCCATCTCTTGTGGAGCCTCGGCTCTGTATGCCACCATGGAAGGGTGGAGCTACTTTGACTCACTCTACTTTTGTTTTGTGGCGTTCAGCACCATTGGCTTTGGGGACCTGGTCAGCAGCCAGAATGCTCAGTATGAGAGCCAAGGACTCTACCGATTTGCCAACTTCTTTTTCATCCTCACGGGCGTCTGCTGCATCTACTCCTTGTTCAACGTCATCTCCATCCTAATCAAACAGACTGTGAACTGGATCCTGAGGAAACTGGAGAGTGGGTGCTTCCCACAATGCCAAAGGGGACTCCTGCGGTCCAGGAGGAATGTGGTGATGCCTGGCAACATTCGGAACAGGTGCAACATCTCCATAGAGACGGATGGGGTGATGGAAAGTGACACTGATGGGCGACGTCTCTCGGGGGAGATGATCTCCATGAAGGACACCAACAAGGTCTCACTGGCCATCCTGCAGAAGCAGTTGTCCGAGATGGCCAATGGTGGACCCCACCAGCCCAATGCATCCTCCAGGGATGATGAGTTCTCAGGGGGGGTGGGAGCCTTTGCAGTAATGAATAACAGGTTGGCAGAGACCAGTGGAGACAGGTAGGAACCAGAAGTTGCTGCCGGACGAAGAGACCCAGGAGCAAGTGGAGGATGAGACGCTGGCCTGCCCCCATGAGCTCGGCCTTGCCCCTGGTTGCTGCTATCTGCTTCTCAAGTCCAGCTTTTGAAATCTGACCTTGGCCTCAGGCAACACTAACCTCTCAAGGTTGGGGACTGGAGCCTCCTTGCCTGCCTTTTATTTAACTCTTGAAATCCGAGTTTGGCTGGAGAGATGGCTCAGAGGTTAAGAGTTTCATATTTGGAATGGCTGAGGTCCTCACCATCCTCCAGAGTTTTTTAATTGCCCGAGGGGAATGGGTTTCTCTCTAACTTTGATTCCCCACTGATGATGGTCCAGCCCTGATGATGAAAAGCCCTGAAGAGCCTAATTCTAGCCTGGAACTGTGGATGGCTGACCTCACCACTTCACCCAGCCCCTCAAGAAAAGGGAACGAACACTCCAGAATGTATCTGGGCCTTCTTTTTGCTGGGCTTCCTTCCAAGCATCGCTGTCATTGGTTCCACAGATGGGGAAAAGCGTCTCATCGACTCTTTATACCTGCTTCTCGGTTTGGGAGTCTTTTGTTTACTGTTTTCTTTTGTTTGTTTTGTTTCCTGTTTGGCTATGTATCTTTGGGCTCTTATGTGATAAGAAAACGGATTCATCTTCAAGCCTTTAAGCTGCAGCGGGGTGACGGCAGTGAGTCAGAGAGGAGAGCGACTCCGGTTGTAATCGAAGCCCGCAGCTTAATGTCTTCTCTCTGAATGGTTACACAAACATGTCATTTTGCAAGGGCTTGGAGCCTGTTGTAAGAGGCAACTGACTATTTATTAGAACTGAAAATTTAATAAATTTTCATTTTGTTAACTAAGAGGCCATGGGTAATCATTCTGGACAGTGGAAAGGAAGCTGGAAATGTGAGCCGCATCTGGGCTGGAGCAGTAGCATTCTAGGTCACATAATGAAGTGTGGCTTTCTTGTCTCCTCCATTGCAGGGCTGACTTCTGGGACTGTACCAAGGCCAGCGACGTGAACCTCCCAGGCCTTGAGAGCATCCCTCTTAGGAACGGAGGTTGCTAGCCTTCGTAGGTTCAAGAGAGAGCTTGTAAGGCCCTTCGGGCGCTTTGCCTCTGTTCCCGCCCAGCATGCCTTCAGCTCTAGACCATTTTCTCGACTCTTCCCTCAGGCCTGTTACCCTGTGGTCTCAGGGAGTTGTGCCACCCTAGAAGCCTGTTGGCCAAGAGAAAAGTGCTGTTCCCAGAAGGCATTGCAACTGGCTCAGGATCCTGTGTCAGGAGTCCAGGGTCTCCCCACCAATGATGCTTTCAGGCTTTGTCTAGAAGGTCCGGGGTTCTCTGTGACACGGGAATGAGCCCCGGCAACCCTGTTTCTCTTGTGAGCTTCATTCCATGTCACTTGCCTGAGCTGCAGCAGAACTCCATGCTTCTAGTCTTTTTCAAGACTAGGGTGGGTGCACACAGCACTTTCAGAAGCAGTTAGGTGGACCAGTAAAGAAGACAGCTGAAAACCAAACAGTCCAGGGGAGGGCGGAGCGGTGCCTGGAGCTGAGAGGACTCTTGGGTATCATCTCATCCCACCCCCTCCTGACTTTCACAGAGGAAGCAGCAGGTAATCAGGGAACAGTTCCTCATCTGAGTCTCAGGCCTGAATGGATGCAGTTGGGAGAAGGACTTGGGTTGCCTGGGCATGAACGTGGGTCTCTTGGCTTCTCTTCCACCCAGCTTTGAACTGTTCTCCCAGGCCTCTCTGTAGGCAGGGAGGCTTTTGCTTTTTCTTCCAGCCAGTACCTGCATCTCCCTTAAAGGGAAGCTGCCCAGAGCTGCTACCAAATCTTGGTAGGTACCTGTCACCAGAAAGCAAGCTGTCCCTGAGCTCAGTGCCACCAGCAGCTGGGTGCTGCTTCTAAGCAGTTTATTGGGGTCCATATTCCTGATAAAAGAGCAAGCATAGAGCAGGTCCTTGCTTCTCTGTGTTGGTCTCTAGAGACCATGGCAGTGTGCCACGAGGCCAATTGTAATCAAGGCTCATCTTCCAAGAGGGTCAGCTTCAAAAGAAGAATCCTGTAAGTGGGGTCCGACATTGGCATAAACTTTTCAGCTGTGTTGGTTTACTTGTTGAGACAAGGTCTCACTATGTGGCCCCAGCTGGCCTAGAACTCATGATCTTCCAGTCTCGGCCTCTCAGATGCCAGGATTACAGGAGTGAGCCACCACCATGCCTAAGTAAGATATCAAATTTTAGAAAATTGAACTTGGGCTTCCTAAAAATCCCCTGTGGGTCTCAGAGAATGAGCTTGTTTTTCCCTGGGCTGAGAGTTCCTGATGGGAACATTGGAGAGTCAGTGTTAGGAGAAAACTGGCTAGGGAAGAGGAGGGAGGGAGGGAGGGAAGGAGGGAGGGAAGGAGGGAGGGAGGGAGGGAGGGAGGGAGGGAGGGAGGGAGGGAAGGAGGGAGGGAGGGAGGGAGGGAGGGAAGGAGGGAGGGAGGGAGGGAGGGAAGGAGGGAAGGAGGGAGGGAGGGAGGGAGGGAGGGAGAGGAGTTTAAAAAAACTTGAAAAATTAGGAATCCTCGTTTAATGAAGTCTCTTATAGTTACTCATAGACATAAACTGGTCAATGGGACATTTCAGATAGCAACCATCAAAGCCAGAGTCCACGGGGCTCCTGATAGAGGGGAAGGTACACACAGGGCAAGGGAGTGACTGGGTGTGCCTTTCCCAGGGGACAACAGCCACAGTTTTCTTTACAGCCATCTCCTCTTGTCCCCTCTGTTCCCACCTGGCATGCTTTCAGCTCTCCGTGACCGTTTTCTCAGTTCTTCCCTCAGGCCTGTTACCCTGTGGTCTCAGGGAGTTGTGCCACCCTAGAAGCCTGTTGGCCAAGAGAAAAGTGCTGTTCCCAGAAGGCATTGCAACTGGCTCAGGATCCTGTGTCAGGAGTCCAGGGTCTCCCCACCAATGATGCTTTCAGGCTTTGTCTAGAAGGTCCGGGGTTCTCTGTGACACGGGAATGAGCCCCGGCAACCCTGTTTCTCTTGTGAGCTTCATTCCATGTCACTTGCCTGAGCTGCAGCAGAACTCCATGCTTCTAGTCTTTTTCAAGACTAGGGTGGGTGCACACAGCACTTTCAGAAGCAGTTAGGTGGACCAGTAAAGAAGACAGCTGAAAACCAAACAGTCCAGGGGAGGGCGGAGCGGTGCCTGGAGCTGAGAGGACTCTTGGGTATCATCTCATCCCACCCCCTCCTGACTTTCACAGAGGAAGCAGCAGGTAATCAGGGAACAGTTCCTCATCTGAGTCTCAGGCCTGAATGGATGCAGTTGGGAGAAGGACTTGGGTTGCCTGGGCATGAACGTGGGTCTCTTGGCTTCTCTTCCACCCAGCTTTGAACTGTTCTCCCAGGCCTCTCTGTAGGCAGGGAGGCTTTTGCTTTTTCTTCCAGCCAGTACCTGCATCTCCCTTAAAGGGAAGCTGCCCAGAGCTGCTACCAAATCTTGGTAGGTACCTGTCACCAGAAAGCAAGCTGTCCCTGAGCTCAGTGCCACCAGCAGCTGGGTGCTGCTTCTAAGCAGTTTATTGGGGTCCATATTCCTGATAAAAGAGCAAGCATAGAGCAGGTCCTTGCTTCTCTGTGTTGGTCTCTAGAGACCATGGCAGTGTGCCACGAGGCCAATTGTAATCAAGGCTCATCTTCCAAGAGGGTCAGCTTCAAAAGAAGAATCCTGTAAGTGGGGTCCGACATTGGCATAAACTTTTCAGCTGTGTTGGTTTACTTGTTGAGACAAGGTCTCACTATGTGGCCCCAGCTGGCCTAGAACTCATGATCTTCCAGTCTCGGCCTCTCAGATGCCAGGATTACAGGAGTGAGCCACCACCATGCCTAAGTAAGATATCAAATTTTAGAAAATTGAACTTGGGCTTCCTAAAAATCCCCTGTGGGTCTCAGAGAATGAGCTTGTTTTTCCCTGGGCTGAGAGTTCCTGATGGGAACATTGGAGAGTCAGTGTTAGGAGAAAACTGGCTAGGGAAGAGGAGGGAGGGAGGGAGGGAAGGAGGGAGGGAAGGAGGGAGGGAGGGAGGGAGGGAGGGAGGGAGGGAAGGAGGGAGGGAGGGAGGGAGGGAGGGAGGGAAGGAGGGAGGGAGGGAGGGAGGGAGGGAAGGAGGGAGGGAGGGAGGGAGGGAGGGAGGGAGGGAGAGGAGTTTAAAAAAACTTGAAAAATTAGGAATCCTCGTTTAATGAAGTCTCTTATAGTTACTCATAGACATAAACTGGTCAATGGGACATTTCAGATAGCAACCATCAAAGCCAGAGTCCACGGGGCTCCTGATAGAGGGGAAGGTACACACAGGGCAAGGGAGTGACTGGGTGTGCCTTTCCCAGGGGACAACAGCCACAGTTTTCTTTACAGCCATCTCCTCTTGTCCCCTCTGTTCCCACCTGGCATGCTTTCAGCTCTCCGTGACCGTTTTCTCAGTTCTTCCCTCAGGCCTGTTACCCTGTGATCTCAGGGAGTTGTGCCGCCCTAGAAGCCTGTTGGCCAAGAGAAAAGTGCTGTTCCCAGAAGGCAATGCAACTGGCTCAGGATCCTGTGTCAGGAGTCCAGGGTCTCCCCACCAGTGATGCTTTCAGGCTTTGTCTAGAAGGTCCGGGGTTCTCTGTGACACGGGAATGAGACCCGGCAACCCTGAGTGAGCCTCTTGCCTGAGTTGCGGCAGAACTCGATGCTTCCGTCTCCTGAACGTTCTCATCGGCTCAGCTTATAATTCATTTTGTTTTTTAAAGAGACTGCCGTACCAAATGAAAGCCTGTAAGCACTTGCTATAAATAGGAGATCCAGAAACTAGGGAGAGTGATAAAGCAAAGCTCAAACTGTTATTAAGTTCTATCCAGATCCTGTATCCTAGCAAAGGCTCTAAGCCTGAAGGATTTTCTCTGTTTAAAAAAAAAAATGGAGAATAGGTAGGTGGCTGTGGTAGTGCCTGCTGAGGTGGGAGGATCCAGAGTTCAAGGCCATCTCTGGCTACATAGTAAGTTTCAAGCCAGCCTAGGCCATCTAAGACCCTGTCCCAAAACAAAAGGCCCGTGAGACGGCTCAGTCGGTCAAAGCTGGCTGCCAAGCCTGACAACAGAGTTCAATCTCTGGGTCCCACCTGGTGGAAGGAAAGAACTGACTATCACAAGCTGTCCTCTGACCTCCACATCACACTCACCCACGCACAAACACACCCACGCACCAAAAATTAAAAAAAAAAAAAAACTATGTCATTTCACATTTTTAAGCGACAACAGACAACACCTTAGGAGGTGGTAGGGCCCACCTGCACCAGGCTTGTTCTGCGATGAAGCCGAACAGACAGAAGGGAGCTGGGAAGGAAATGGCCCTCCTCCCCTGTGACTCTGCGTTAATTCCACATCTGAAGGCCCCTAAAGTCATCTCACATTCTGCCCATAGCCTAGGTGTCCATGTCTGGAACAACAGCACACAGATAACAAAGTACTGTTTCTGAGGTCAGGCCAGTGTGTGAACAACAGCTCTTTGTGGGAGAACACCCGGGCCAGAACCCCAGTGTGGGAGAGGATGGGCCAGAAGCTGACCGCACTGAGCCCCATCTCTGTGGAAATGCCAAGAATGCCAGCTCCCTCGGCAAGCTGGTGGAAGGATCCACTTAGGTGATGGCTGGGGAAGGATTCAGGATCCTCGGGAACTATGTGGGCAGTGAGCTGCCCATTTTTGTTTCAGGAGAGGAGGCACATTACATCCAGCCAGGAAAGATTTTGCATGGTTCTAGCACTTGGCACCCAGTGCTTGCTATAGTCATTTAAATCAGCAGTTCTCAACCTGTGGGTCGAGACCTTTGGGGGTCGAATGGCCCTTTCTCAAGGGTCACCTAAGACCATCAGAAAACATAGATGTTTACATTATGATGTATAACAGTAGCAAAATTACAGTTATGAAGTAGCAACAAAAGTAATTTTATGGTTGTGGTGTCACAACCTGAGGAACTGTATTAAAGGGTGGCAGCATTAGGAAGGTTGAGAATGATTAAATGATTTTGCTTCTTCTGTTGTGTGATGATATCATCTTAGTTTACCACCTCCCATCCCCACCCCCAAGTCCTTATATCTATTCCAGAGATCTTCCATTTCAGTATCATCTGACCTCGTCAAACCATTTGATATAATACAATGCTTTGGAAACAATCACACACACACACACACACACACACACACACACACACACACACCATTTTACGATCTTGAGGCTTACTCATTCATATTTGTAATGTTTTGGCCTTCATAACCATACTGTGGGAAGCAGGCACTGGTTTTCAAACTCCCTTTAACCTCTCCTGAAATACAGAGGGTAACGATCTTATTTCATGGACCGGTCAGCTGAGGTTTGGGCGGATGCTGGTTTGAGGATAGGGCTGGAAATTATTTACTTCGGTATTCTGATGTTCCTTCTCTCTTGCTCTAATTTTACCACCCTCCATTGTTTTAATATGGTAGGGAAGTTTCTGTAGCACGCCTCTCAGGAAACCTTTGACCACAATGAGTTAATTCTTTCAGTCATGATCTGTCTGATTAAAGTCTTTGTTTCAGCTCCACTTTCTGTATGGGTGTGTGAGTGCATGTATGTGTGTGTGAGTGTGTGTATGTGTGTGAGTATGTGTAAGTGTGTGTTTGTATGTATGTGAGTGAGTGCATGTATGTGTGTGCATGTGTGTGAGTGCAAGTATGTGTGAATGAGTGTGAGTGTGTGTATGTGTGTGTATGTGTATGAGTGTATGTGTTTGTACGTATGTGTGAGTGTGAGTGCATGTATGTGTGTGAGTGCAAGTATGTGTGAATGTGTGAGTGTTAGTGTATGTGTATGTATGTATGTGTGAGTGTGTGTATCTGTGTGTATGTGTGTGTATATGTGTGAATGTGAGTATTGTGAATGTGTGTGTGAGTGTGTATATGTGTGTGTGAGTATGTGTGAATGTGTGTGAGTGTATCTATATGCATGTGTGTGAGTTTGTATGTGTGTGTATTTGTATGTGAGTGTGTGTTTATGGGTGTGAGTATGTGTGTGACTGTGTGAGTGTGTATATATGTGAATGTGTGTTATGTGTTGTATGTGTGTGTATGTGTGTGTATGCGTGTAAGTTTGTGTGAGTGTATGTGTGAATGTGTGTGTGTTCACATGTGTAGGTACATGTATGTGAATGTGTGTGCATATAGCAGCCAGAGGTTGATGTCCAGCGTTGTCCTAATTGTTCTCCATCTACAGATGGAGGCTGGTCTCCCACTTGAACCCAGAGCTCACAGATATGGTTAGTCTGGCTAGTGAACGTGTTCCAAGGACGGCCTCTCTCTACCCGCTGAGCACTGGATTTAAGGCAGGCCACCATGCCTGCCCAGCATTTCTATGCATGCTGGCAATCCAAACTCCAGTCATCTCTTGCACAGCAGCATTTACACACTAAGCCATCTCCCCAGGCCTCTCCTCTGCTTCTGGAAATACTCCTGACTGACAGATTCTATGCTGCCAGGTTTTAGAAAAAAATTTAGCCCTTCAGATATGATCACAAAGTTGCCTTCTGATTTGTGTGGTTTCTAACAAGAATTTTACGATAGCTCTTTTCCTAATTCTTGAGAACATAATGTTCCTTTTTTCTCTAACTGGTTTCTAAATTTTCTCTTCATGTTTTGCATCCTGCACTTTGCATATGGGGTGTGCATGTGTGTGTGTGTGTGTGTGTGTGACACCAGATTAATGATAAGCACAGGCAAGATCAACCAATGAATATTAAAATTAATGATGTAAAAGTTCAAGCAAAAATAGTGTTTTTGCAGTCTCAAGGAGTGGCTATCAAAATATTTGGTAGTTAGGGCCAGAATTCAATAGTAGAATGCTTACCTAGCACATGTGAGGCCCCAGCTTCAATCTCCAGCAATTCCAGAAAATTATAAACATTCGGTAGTTATAAAGAAAATGACCACAGTGGCAAACTCTGGCAGACACCATGTGTCACTCAAGAGAACAAAGCTAACATCACAGTGGAACGTGTCACCTCCATGTTATCTGACACAACACACTGAGAAGAACCCTGTGTTCTCACAGTGACCCGTCACCACCATTTGACCGTGAGAGAACATCAGCTGAACACACACTGAGGAGCATCCTGCAGTCAGGACTTTTCAAAGCTCGGGATCGTGGGGACCAATGAGCTATGTGGAGGATGTCAGGAAAAAGGAACAATGAACAGTGATGTGGTCTGTATCAGACCCTGGAACTAATGCAGTTTAGGGTCCTGGGCTGGACCGTGGAGTATGAAAGAAGGACTAAAACGGGAATGAAGTCCAACAAATGACGTTGTCTACTTGATAGTGTTGCCCCAAGCTTAAATCCTTAGTTTGAATGAGTGTTCTGTGGTTATGTAAGATGTTCGTTCCCATAAGAGGAAGTTGGGTAACAAGTATATGGGAACACTCTGCACTATTTTTACAACTTGCATATAACTCTAAAATTATCTCCAAGTAAGAGAACTAAAGAGAAACAAAACAAGACTTTCTGCAGCTGGCACAGCCAGGCACACCTGGACTGGGGTGTGACTTGAGCTCTCAGCTGTGACTCAAGTTCAGACTCACATCCTCACAGGTGGGGCCACCAGCTTGAAGTCAAGTTTTGGGGGTGGAGGGTGTTTCTTGGGCCAGAGGCAGGAGCAGTGGTGACCCAAAACTTGTTACAGATGCAAATTCTCAAATCTCAAGATTCAAGGAAGCAACTCCAAATTCCAATGTTAGCAAGTCCTGAAGGCGAGCCTTCCATGGACTAAAATTGGGGAGCCACTGGTATAAGCACTAAAAAAAAAAAATCTATTTTTTTTTGTAAATGATGCTTTTTTCTGTTGTACCTTTCCCATGTGTGGAATATTGTTTTGAATTTATTGGGAATGTTCTGTTTTGGTTTGGGGCAAGAGGATCAGGAGTTCAAGGCTAGCCTCAGCTATATATTTTAAGGCTAGCCTAGAGTTCATGAGACTTGTATCAACACACACACACACACACACACACACACACACACACACACACACACACACACACAGAGTTGTAAATTAATTAATGAATAATGTCTACCTTTTTAGCCATTGTTAAGAAGGCAGACATGGTCCTCCATTGCATTATGGGCACAGAGCCTGTGATGTGGCCTATGCTAGTGCCGTGGGGTCTGGAATCTAGACTGTTTTTCTCACATGTCAGTACCACCCACTGTCTCTAGGTAGGCTAAGGGTCTAACTGTTGTTGGAAATGTCCACCTGACACAGCCATGAGACCCAACCTCCCACCAAAATTCTAATAGCATCATTGGCTCTGAGCCTCCCTTTCAGCCTTCTAGAACTTTCTCTCACCTCTTCATCAACCTCCTCTGTTAAACTGAGCAGGTCCACTTTAGCCTGTGAGGGTCCTGCCCCTACGTACCCTGAGTCACCTGCTTACTCATAGCCTTGTGCTTTATCATTTTTATCTCAGATTTTTGTTAGAATATTCTTGTTTGGTAGCTTAGGGGCCTGGGGTTTTTTTCTTCCATAAACTCTTTGAAGGTTATAACTGGGTTTTATCTCTCTCCTGCTTGTCCATGTGGAGATCAATAATAGTCTTTTATTCACTCTTGGAAGAAAGGATCTAAGGGACGCAGACTAGAGTCTTAGAAGCTATGCTTATTATCTTTTCCAGTATTGTACTTTAAGACAAAACTGTAGAATAGGAAAATAAAAACCCATATTCCATCAAGCAATGTGCTTCTGAATGTCAGCCCTGCCAGATGGAGAGAAACGAGCCCCTGGCACTTAAACAACAACTTCACCATAAGGGAAGAAAAAAGCTCTTTCACCATCCTGTCCAATGCAGTCTACAGATTCAATCCCTATCAAAATTCCAACACAATTCTTCACAGAAATTGAAAGGACAATGTTTAGCTCCATATGGAAACACAAAAACCCTAGTATAGCTAAAACAATCCTGAATAACAAAAGAACTGCTAGAAGTAGCATTATCGCTGATCTCAAACTGTACTACAGAGCTATAGTAATAAAAACAGCATGGTATTAGCATAAAACCAGACACAATCATCAGTGAAATTGAATTAAAGATCCAGACATAAGTTCACATACCTATGGACACCTGATTTTTCATAAAGAAGCCAGAAATACACACTGGAAAAAAAAAAAGACAGTATCTTCAACAAATGCTGTTCAAACTGGATGGCTGCATGTAGAAGAATGCAAATAGATTCAGATTCATCATTCTATATAAAACTTGACTCCAAATGGATCCAGGACCTCCACATAAAGTCAGATATACTGAACCTGGTAGAAGAGAAGGTGGGGAATAGCCTGGAGCTAGTTGGCACAGAAAAATACTTTCTGAACAGAACACTGTTAGCATGGGCACTAAGAAGAAATTAATAAATAGGACCTCATGAAACTGAAAATCTTCTCTAAGGCAAAATACATCATCATTCAGACAAAGTGGCAACCTAAAGAATGGGAAAATATTCTTACCAATTACATATCCAATAAAGGATTAATATCCAAAATATATAAAGAACTAAAAAAAAACCTGGAATTCAAGAAAACAAATAACCCAATTTAAAAAGTAGAGTACAGATCTAAACAGAGTTCTCAAAAGAAGAAACACAAATGGCTGAGAAGTACTTAAAAGAAATGTTCAACATCCTTAAGCAGCAGAGAAAGGCAAATCAAAACTACTTTGAGATTTCATCTTATACCAGTCAGAATGGCCAAGATCAATAAAACAAATGACAGCTCATGCTGGCAAGGATATGGGGTAAGGGGAACCCTCATTCATTGCTGATGGGAGTGCAAGCTTGTACTGACACTATAGAAATCAGTGTGGTAGTTCCACAGGAAGCTGGAAATAAATCTACCTCAAGATCCATCTATACCACCCTTGGGCATATACCCAAAGGACTCTATATCCTACTAAAGAGACACTTGCTCATTCATGGTCATTGCTGCTCTATTCATAAAAGCCAGAAATTGAAAATAGCCTAGATGTCCATCAATGAATGAATGGATACAGAAAATGTGGTACATTTATTTACACAATGGAATATTACTCAGATGTTTAAAAAAACTACTGAAATCATGAAATTCACAGGTAAATAGATGGAGCTAGAAAAAAATCATCCTGAGTGAAATAGCTCACACCCAAAAAAATATGGTATATATTTACTTATATATGGATATTAGTTGTTAAGCCTTTGATAAGCAGGCTACAATCCATATCACTACAGGGGTGTTATGTATAGAGTAAGGGACTAGTTGGGAGGGAAAGATCTCCCTAGGAAGGGTAAATGGAATAGATAGTTAGGGATGGATGGGGAGGAATCAAACAGGAAGGGGAGGGAGGAGGCAGGAAAGGAAGACAACTCAGGGAAGAACGGCTAAAACTAAGGGTCATTTTAGAGGCATGTGGAACTCTAATACAGTAAAGATTCTTAAAGTATATACGTGTATGAAAGAAATCTAAATCGGAGTCACCAAACATGGTGGGGAGACAGGGCCCCAACTGGACATCTCTCATCACCAAATGAAGCCTCAGGAATGGATTACATCTAATAGATTCCTGTTGGCCAAAGGGGTCCCATGGAAACCCCCCAACAACCCAGGCTATTGCCAAAGCTATTGGTTGCTCTCTACAAACTGATGGTAAGGCCCTATTGCTGAAGACAGCACCTACATTAATTCACTGAACACAGAGAAGTGGAGCTGGTGCCTACCTAGAGCCTTTACCCAAACTGACTAGTGTTCATGGTACTGAAAGGTACTCTGCACACTCCCAGAGGATAAGGTTAATACCAACCCAGCTGCAAACCCTGCAATCTACCATGGTGACCAGCCTGCAGGATACACTGGCGCAATGGTAGCATAAAAAGTTGTGGCAGCAACCAACCCACTGTCTGGAGTAACCAACCCACTGTCTGGAGTAACCAACCCACTGTCTGGAGCAACCAACCCACTGTCTGATTGGAATAACCAACCCACTGTCTGATTGGAGAAACCAACCCACTGTCTGATTAGAGTAACCAACCTACTCTCTGATTGGAGCAACCAACCCACTGTCTGATTGGAATCAAGGCCCACTCTTTGAGATGAAATCCATTTGTGACACTGCTGGGTAGCCAAGAAACTGAAACTAGATAGGCCATGGACCTAAGGGGAAAACAAATGCTATTACTCTGCACACTACTATTCTGAAAGGGAACATGGCAACAAAATGGATCCTAATGACATTGTTACACTCTAGATCAGTGTCTTACTCAGCCATCATCAGAGAAGCTTCCTCCTACAGTAAATGGAAAAAAATACAAAACCCACAACAGGACAATGTGCAGAGAGTGAGAGACTTCAGAACACTCAGTTCTAAATGGAAAATCTGCATCAAATCCCTCACCTCCCTGGAATAGGAACCCAGAAGATTTTTAAGAGCCAGTGGGGATGGAAGACACCAAGAAAACAAGGCCTTCCAAACCCAGCGGGACGGACACACACATGAACTCACAGAGACCTTGATATCATGCACAGGCCTGCACAGGTCTAAGCCAGATGGGGCCAGAGTGCTGAGAGGGGAAGAAGACACAGACCCCATCCCCAACCCAGAAGCTATCACCGGGTCAGACCTCTCGCAAAGGAAAGATTCATTTTCTCCAACTGAGTCTCACTGGGAATACAAACCACACTTAAGGGCAGGCCCCATGCCCAGCAGTAGATGGCCATCCAAATACTAACTCAATGGTAGTTTTAGAGATCTTTTTTTTTTATCTCAAAATGCTTTGACTGCACTTTTTTTTAACCTTACAGATCTTTTTCTTTTATGTTAGGGTTTCCGATTTTATTTTTATGAGTTTTCTGTATATGTGAATGTGTGTGTTTCAGCGTCTGTATGTTTTTCTTGTGATTTTTTTCATTGGCTATTTTGTTTTCTGTTTGTTTTGTGTTGTTCTGTTTGTTTTTATTTTATCTTATTTTATTATTATTATTATTATTATTATTTTAGATGCTTGTTTGTATTCTAATGAGAGAGAGAGAGAGAAAGAAAGAAAGAAAGAAAGAAAGAAAGAAAGAAAGAAAGAAAGAAAGAAAGAAAGAAAGAAGGAAGGAAGGAAGGAAGGAAGGAAGGAAGGAAGGAAGGAAAGAAAGAAAGAAAGAAAGAAAGAAAGAAAGAAAGAAAGAAAGAAAGAAAGAAAGAAAGAAAGAAAGAAAGAAAGAAAGGGTGTAAGATTTGGGTAAGTAGGAAAGTGGGGAGGATCTGAGAGGAGCTGAGGGAAGGGAAGCTGTAATCAGAATTATGGGGGGGGGGAATGTCTAAAGAAAGAAAGAAAGCTTTGTCTTCTGTCTGCTTCTGTTCCGTCACTGGGGCCCTACAAATTAAATTGACAAAAGAGAGACAGGCAAAAGAAAAAGTGTGGCATTGGTAGTTGATAGGAAATTACTTAGCATTTTTCACATGACAAGGAGCCTTCATGGAAGAGAAGAGAAAAACCTAAAGGAAGCAGCGAAGCCTGAGAGTTGACGTCTCCGAGAGTGACACACTGTGGGGAGATGACGAGACAGAGGAGTGGGTGTGGGGTGCTTGTTGTGGAGAGGCTGATGTGGAGGGGGGATGGTGGGTGATAATGCCATTTCAGTAACGCTTGTTTGTATAGATTCACGTCAATGCCATCTCCAGTAATAACTGCCCCCCCTCCTTAGTAGAGGGAGGGGGCCACATTTACAGAGGGACATTTATGTCCTGCTTTCAGACAGAAAGGGGGAGGATTGTCAGCTCTTCCTCCATCTATTGTTTCTCAGTTGACGTCAGTTCAAAATAACCTTCATGCCAAAGTAACACACTTCGAGGTGGCACATTCCAATCCACTGCACTAGCTCTGCTGCCAGACCTCCAGCCCAACAGTTCTGGGGGAATAGTTTGCTTTATTTTGTTCTATGATAGGGTCTTGCTATATGGCCCAGGCTGATCTTGAACTCCTGATCCTCCTGCCCCAGCCCCCAGAGTGCTGAGGGTAAAGGTATGCACCATCATGGCTGGTTCCAAGAGTTACACACACACACACACACACACACACACACACACACACACACACACACACACACACAGGAGCCCTAGGGTAGGGGTGGGATGTGTTCCTATGCACACAAGTGCAGAGGCCAGAGGAGGATGTGAGAGTGGTCCTCTGTCACTCTGTGGTATTCACTTGAGACAGTGTCTCCCACTGATCCTGGAGCTAGGTTCTTAACTAGCAAGTCCCAGTGGTCCTCCTGTCTCTGCCCACCCAACCCGCCTACAGAACTGGGGTTGCAGTTACCTGAGTGCTAGAAATCCTTTTTTGTTTGTTTGTGTTTGTTTTGTTGTTGTTGTTCGAGACAGGGTTTCTCTGTGTACCTTTGGCGCCTGTCCTGGAACTCACTTTGTAGACCAGGCTGGCCTTGAACTCACAGAGATCCACCTGCCTACGCCTCCCAAGTGCTGGGATTAAAGGTGTGCGCCACCACCGCCTGGCAAGAAATCCTAACTCAGGTCCTCACACCTGCGCAGCAAGCGCTCTCCCCCGGCCCCAAGAGTTACTTCCTAGATGAGGGTGTTCATGCCTTTCCCCAGACCTTCTGACTCAGAATTGCTTAGAGTAAAGCCGACGAATCTCCATGCTCACACCCATCCCTCTCCCCATAAGATAAACCTTTGAGAACACAGGATTTGTGGGACACATTGAGGTGACAAAGAGAACAGCCTCATGGAAGACTCAGGATCCGCCTCAGACTTGATGTGACAAGTTGATGCAGACACCAAGAGCATCCTAGTACCCAGCTTCATGCCAGCAGCTGGGTTGGGAATGTCACCACTGAGACATCAACCCCACAGGTGTCCCACACCCCAACCCCAGGGGACCATGAGAGCCTCCTGAATTTCTCCACCAATGTGATCATGGGTACCACCCCTTCCTGCTCTCCATGCACAATCGAGGCACTCACCACTGAGGCCCCACAGCCTCCTGGGAATGAGTTCTGTTCAAGACTCAATGAATATCAAGGTCTGGCCTATGTGAGCTGCTCAGAAGGTTCAAAATAAATCCTGAGAGTGCCAGCTTCAGGAAGGGCAGCCCATTATATAACTGAGCGTTTGGGTAAGGCTCCAGAAAAGGTGCCAGAGTGATCAGGAAGGGGTTGAGAGTCTCATGTGGACAGTCAGGGAAGAGGTTGCCTGAGGTTGGGATGATGCTCACAGGAAGTGAAAAGCTTATGGAAGGAGGCATAGGGAGGCCAATACAAGAAGAAAGATGGTCCTACTTCCAAGGATCTTGGATCTTGCATCCAACATGGTGGCTTTTTTGAGCATCTGACTCATACGCAACCAAAAGCCTCAGCAATAAGTGTAGGTCCAGGATGAAGCAGAATGACCTAACATTCCTCCCCTTTTATTCCTCTGACACAGGCAAAGAAGAGATAGCTATAGGCCATAAACCATGGGGTTCTTCTTAAGATGCCAGGGTGACAATTAGGGGCACCATCTCAAACCAACTAGGTGGGGTGGATCTTGGAGAAAGACACATAAGAAAATATCAGTGAAGAGAGAGAGCTGGGTCTCTGACAGCCTGCTGAGGACATCCCATGTCCCCATGCCATAGTGAAGTAGTCAGAACAAGAATCATCACAGGGGCTGGAGAGATGGCTTAGTGGTTAAGAGCACCGACTGCTCTTCCAGAGGCTCTGAGTTCAATTCCCAGCACCCACATGGTGGCTCACAACCATCTGTAATGAGATCTGGCGCCCTCTTCTGTATACATAATAAATAAATAAATCTTTTTAAAAAAATCATCACAACAAGAATCAGATGCTTAGAAACAAAAGGAATTGACCTCCATTGTGATGGGAAGACAGGTAAAAAAACTACCTGTGCTAGGAACCCTCCCAAAGGGGGCGGGGAACCTCAGCACAAGAGAGAGGCAGAGGAACATGCACACAAGAACATTACAGCCTGGAATAGAAACAGGAACACGGCACACAGCGGGTAAGAAGAGGCGAGAACCTAATGTAGAAGACGATGATGAAATGGACGGAAGCACATCAGGGTTGTGTCACTGGTAAACTGGTAAACAAAGGAGCGCAACATCAATAAAACAAGAAGTCCAAGAAGAAATACAGCAGAGCGAACTTCACAAGGAAGCGGTAAACCTTGGCAAAGGAGTTCAAACCATTTACCGCAAGGCTGGCAGGAAGGAAGACACAGGAGTGAGGGGCTCAATGTCAGAGAAGGCTTTGTTCTGGGAGAGGCCTGCAGACGGGGGTCTCTGGCATCAGGTCAGAACCCAGGGGCTGCTCACAGGCCAGGGTATTGATAAAGCAGAAAAGAAAGGGAGAGGAAAAAAAAACCTTTTGGTAGAAGGTTGGCTGTTGCTAGAGGTAGCTGGGAAAATTAGGTAAATGGTGAGTTAAAGAATGTCAGGTGACTGACATCTCTGTGGCCGCCATTACTGGGGTTGTCAGTAAGGTGGGAAGGGCAAGAATTTAGGGACACAAGTTACTTTAATCCTGGGACCCAAAATTACTTTAGTCTCAATGACTGACATTGTTTAACCAAAATGGAGGCTCTTAACAAATGGCATGGCCATGGCTAACACTAAAAAAACAACAACAACAAAAAGCATAAAGAATGTTCTAGCCCTGTGGATACTGAGTGCCCCTGGACCACATGCCATCAACTGAAGGAGTCAGTGAGGATGGGACCAGGAACCACATGCACACACAGCTAGCCTCTCAAGCAGACACTATCTTTTTGTTGTTGGTGATTTACACTGAAGTACAGCTTTTCACTGTTTTGTCATTTGGGGAAATTTATCTTTATTTTATCCTTAAATACACCATTTCTTGAGTTCTCTTATTTCAGGTCTTTAATTATCCTTAAGTCAGCCTCTTTATATGCCTTCCCTCTCTCTATTCACTTTAATTGCATTGCCTTAATAATCTTTTTATTGCCCCTAATTACCTAAGGCCCTTTTCTGTGCTAGTCACTCAATATTCTGGAGCCCCAGCTCAGAAGAACCCTGTGTGTATTCTTGAACTTCAGCACCCTCATTATAACACCACCAGCAGCTAACAACGATTAAGTATTAGTTCGGATCCAGGCACGGTGCCAAGTCTTTAAACAATGATCTCATCTAATACTGACAAGAGCAGCCGTTTATATCCACGGTTCCCAAATGGGGAAATGAAGGCTCAGGAAAGTGAATCCAGTTCTTGAGGTATTTTATATGTAGAAAAACAAAGTTGCCCAGAAAGGGGACGGATTGGTTTCCAGCTTCACTATAGTGCCACATGCTAGTAGGTGATAAGGTGATGTCTGCCGGGTCCCACAGGACCAAACGTGCTTCCTAGGAACACTAGATTCAACCACAGCAGGACCCAAGCATGATGGCAAGCAAATGTCTGTCACCATGAAAGCCCCCAAGGAACACAAGTGTTCAATTTGACTTGGCTCCAGTTTAATGGGAGAAATGACTGACAGGAAATAGAAGTCACGACCCTTCTGTTTCTGCCCGTACGGAATCCAGCCAGCAAAGAACCAGCTATGATGTCATAGGGACCAAAGGGGGCTAAGATGACCATGACAATGTATGGTTAAGTGAAAGACTATGAGGTACAGATGAGAACAGTGTAACGATGAAAGACATTAGACAATCTCAAGTCTTGGGGAAAGGGGTGAGAGGAGACATGAACTGCCAAGGTGCTTATCTTAACCCTGGGGGTCAGCCAGCAGATAGCAGCAAATCATCTAATAAAATGTATGTGTGTGTGTTCATGGGGGAGTGTGTGTGTGTGTGTGTGTGTGTGTGTGTGTGTGTGTGGCGCATGCACATGCACATGCACATGTGGGGGTCAGAGGATGACCTCAGGTATCTTCTACTTTGAGACAAAGTCTCTCATTGGCCTGGAACTTCACCAAGTAAGCTAGGCCAGTTGGCCAGTGAGCTCCAGGAATCTGCCAGTCTCCACCTTGTATCTTGCCATAGTGGGATTGCAAAATGGTGCCACCAGACCTGGCTTTTTACATACGAGCTTGGGATCTGAACTCAGGTCCTCATTTCATGCTTAAGAGGCAAATTCTTTACCAACTGAGCCATCTCCCTAATTTAAAAAAAAAACTTTTAAGAAAGAAATCAACAACTTCAAACCTATCATATATCGATTATCTATCTCATTTACCCATCTCCATCCATGTCTGTCTGTGTGTCTGTTGGGGTTTTGTTGTTGTTTGAGACAGAGTCCTGCTAGGTAGCCCTGGTTGGCCTCAAACTTGGAGCAGCCCTCTTACCTCAGCTGGGATTGCAGGCATCACACACACACACACACACACACACACACACACACACACACACACACTCACACACACACACACACACTCACACAGCTAGCCTCCAAAGAACTTTTACTCTTTAGCATTATAAAAAAATACTGTCTCTTCGGAGAAGAAAGACCTATTTGAAATTCAGTGACTTCTATTTCCTGTCAGTTACTTCTCCTATTAAACTGAAGCAAAATTAAATTTAATTAGTTTTAAAATGTCGTCTATAGGTTAATCCTGTTTGTGGCACAGCTTTTGTCTCTCAGCTATGCATCCACTCACTTA
Source organism: Peromyscus maniculatus bairdii (assembly GCF_049852395.1). NCBI lineage: Eukaryota > Metazoa > Chordata > Mammalia > Rodentia > Cricetidae > Peromyscus > Peromyscus maniculatus. Next base: position 71,394,467 of record NC_134865.1, read on the forward strand.
TCCATCTATTTATATAGTAACATTCAGACACTTAAAAAGATATTTGAAATTATGTTCGCTAAACACAATGATGTTTTTAATGAGTTGAAGGATTTGAAGTAATTTTAACTTTTGGATTCTTCTGTAGTTTTAATTCTTATGGAGAACATTTTTATAAATCTAGTAGAGGGATTTTTAATAGGAGGAAAAACAAACACTAAGATCTGAATTTTTATTAATTCTGAGTTACAGACACATAGTGGGATCTTAATTGTTTCTTTGAAATTCTCTGCTATTTTCAAATACTTAAGAATAAACTAGAATAAAGTGCTCCAGTACTTCAGTGTAGAAAATCAAATCGATTTTCACATTTGCTCTCAGTAGGTCTTTCCTCCCCAAACCTTCCCAGCATGGACAGTCACATCCAGGTCTTTGAAGACAATCTCTTCTTTGTTGCAGTGACATCTTTCAGAAGAGGACAGGTACAGTTTGGGGTTTTCATGGGGCACCATGCAGAACACCCATCATGGGGGTGGTACCCAACAGCACAAGAATTATAGGCTGGTCTTTACTAAGACAGACCCATTCCAGCACTGTACAAGAGTGGACACGTAATCTAACACCTGTTCCAGTCACGAGGACTCTGATTGGCTCAGACATTGGGAACTTGAGATGGATTTCTGCACCTTTTTTAAAAGCCTAGCTTCAAGAGTCGGGTCACCTCCACAGCTCTCCTTAAGGTAGTTTTATCAGGGTACCTCATCCCAGGAACAAGAAAAAAACTCAGGCACTCTAGTAAAAAAAACACTAATTGTGTTACCCCTACAACTGAGTTGAAGACCCTGAATTAAACAATGGCTGGTCAGGCATGACAATACATGCCTGTAACCCTAGCACTTAGCAGGCAGAGGAAGGATGACTGCTACAAGTTCAAAGTCAGCCTGGTCTACATAGCAAGCCCTGTCTCAAAAAGCCCAAAACATGTATGAAGATATTGATATAAAAAATATAGTCTGTCGAAGGACTAGAAAATCTTGGCTCATAGTAAGTACTCAGTCTCCACAAAAGGGTAAAGTTTGACTCTGCTATCACAGGCATCAAGCTATGTTGTGGCCATAGTGCCGTCCCCTTGTAGTCCGATGTCACGCCACAGCTGTCTCCTCCCCAGATGTCGAGATGCCCACCAGACCAGCTGTCTTTACTGTCTCTCCTGGTGAGTGCTCCGAAAACAAGACACCTAAGTGTGTTTTTAATTAGTTAACTCCGGTTAATGAGACGAAGTGAAAATGTCTGGTTTTGCTGTGGGCTTTCATGGTATTTTCCAGCATTGTAGGACCAGACCTGTGAGCCACTGTGTCTGTCCAATCATCCGGTCATTTAGCAAACATTGACTAAGCACCTGCCCCTGCCAGGTGCGGCCCTTGGCAATAGAAGCAAAAAGATAAATAAGACAGGGTCCAGTCTTTGAGAATTACATCCTTCAGACCTTATCCCACACTATGGAGTCCTCAGAAGACTGCTGGAGACTTAGAAGGGTTTCAAGAAGGGATTCCTAGCCCCTGAGGATCTAGATCAGTTTTCAACCTGTGGGTTTGACCCTTTGAGGGTCAAACAGTCTTTTCACAGAAGTCACCTAAGACCATTGGAAAACACAGATATTTCCATTATGATTCATAACAGTAGGAAAACTACAGTTAGGAAGTAGCAACAAAAATGCCTTTATGGTTGGGGGGTCACCACAACATGAGGAACTGTATTAAAGGGTTGTAGCATTGGTAAAGTTGAGAACCACTGATCCAGATGAATTCCAAGCTATTGTCTGTCTCCCGAAGTTGCTGTGAGTTCTAGCAGAACTGTAGTCCTTTTTTTTTTTTTTTTTTTTTAAGGGGTGAGTTGGCAGGGACTTATGTAACCCAGGCTGGCCTTAAACTCATTACACAGTCAAGGATGACTTTGAACTCCCTACCCTCCTGTCCCTATCTCCTAAGCACCAGGATTACAGATGTGTACCACCACATCCTGTTTTATGAGATAATAGGGATCAAGCCGAGGACTTTACATCCTAAGCAATGAGACAAGACTCTGCCGACTGAACCTCATGGCCAGTCTAGGGTCTCTTGATTCTGTGATCCTCTCTGACTCTGAGATTCTGGGTGGTCCAAAAGGTGATTTTAATGGATACCAAAGGGTCTTCCCTTGAGAGAGAGAGAGACAGACAGAGAGAGAGAGACAGAGACAGAGACAGAGAGACAGAGAGAGAGACAGAGAGAGAGACAGAGAGACAGAGAGAGAAAGAGAGAGAGAGAGAGAGTTCTTCTCCTTCCTTCCCACCTCACTTTCACAGATCTGGATTATTCGAGAACCTCTAACTATCACTTTCTTTGAAGGATCATAGCAGTTCTATTCCCTTCCATTTCCAACTCAACCCCCTCAACGAAAAGAGGGGTTTTGTCTAATGCCTTTTGTCTCCAACAAACATTTCTAATTAGCTTCACAGAGGAGAAGAATTCTTTAAAATTACTTTCCGTGAGAATGTCATTGTACATTGTAGTCAAAGATCCTTCTCAAACATGGAGCAATTGAGGGCAGAAGCATCGCATCACAAACGTCCATTTGTCTTTGATCCCAAACACTCCCACTTCATTTATTTAATGTGTTCCTCTATTCAGTGTGGGGGAGGGGAGGGAGTTGATCATATATAGCCTGAAACTCTTGACAGACAGACAGCCTCTTGTTGGAAGTTTGAAGAACGCATTAATGCATTCTCTGAGCTGGAGTGTGGAGACAATTGTTCTTATCAACTGAAATTGCCTCTTATCCAGAGAATCTCAAAGATAGTTTGAGCAGAGCACCCTCAATCAGTCCCATTTTCAAAGGCTCACCTCAGAGAACACTCTGTTAGCTTCTTCTAAATAATTCTGGGAACAGTAATGGACAGGCAGAGGGGATGGCTTCTCACCGGCAGGAAGTTGCTTGTGATCGATGCTCAGTGATGGGTTCATGAGAGGGCAGGTCTGGTGGCTGTATCTGGTCTAGTCGCTTGGTTGTATTCCGACTTCTGAGTAGCCTGGGCCTGCCACCATTTGCCACAGTTGAGGCAGGAGGCTAGCCTGCACATTTTGTATTGCCTTGACATCCACCCTGACTGATCAGTTTCTCCGTTCATTTAAGGCCCCTAGTCACACTTCTCTCGTGCTCTCTGGTTTCCCGATTGCCTTGCTTCCTTGCCTCATAAGCTCATGTCTACCATTTCCTGTAGAGCTGACCTGAACCAATTTAACCATCAACAGTTTGGGTTGTCAGAACTACATGATCATGTTACCAAAATCTCAATCTCAAGGCAAAGAGGTTAGCATGTGCTCTCGGCTCTCGCTCTCGGCTCTCGGCTCTCGGCTCTCGGCTCTCGCTCATTTTCCTCCCTGTGACAAACTCAATTTAAGTTAGAGGCATCAGCAGGAAGGTCTGACTGATGTCAAAGTTCTACACACTTAACCGTTTAATACAATCAGCCACCATAATTGAACAAACGATAGGAGAAACTAGAAAAGAAAAAAATGGAGGGGGCTAGGAAGGTGGCGGCTCCCTGCCCCTGAAGCCAGCAGCTGCCCAGGTTCAGTCAACAAAGCAGACAAGTGCTGAACCTTAAACAATCCCTTCGGAGAAAACAGAGCTTCCTCTGACGCCATAAAAACACCAAGTGCATTTTAAATGTGAAACAAAGACCTTATTTTGGAATAATTTTAAATTCACAGAAAAGCTGCAGAGATGTTGTAAGGTTTCCCAGAGTTCCCTAGACCTTTGCCCTACTTCCCCGTGTGCTTATATCTTATATTTTCCCATCCTGCAAGTGGCAAAATTAAGCCATTAATGAAACATTGCTAGTAACTAAACACCAAGCTTTCTTCTGATTTTTACTCATTTCCCGCCCCTGCCCCTCCTCTAGGATCTGGTCCAGGCTAACCACTGCATTTCCTCTTCCTGTCTCCTACTGTGCTCTATAATGGGTTCTCAATCTTTCTTTGCTTTCCTTCACTCTATCTGTTTGAAGACAGCTTTTCAGATGCTCTGTGGAATGTTCTTCAGTGTGCTGGCCCGTTTTATATCAACTCAATGCAAGCTGAAGTCATTTAGAAAGGGGGAATCTCAATTGAGGAAATGCCCCCACCCAGTTGGCCTTTGCAAAATTTGGATAATTTTCTTAATTAGAGATTGGTGTGGTGCCAGTCCTGGGCAGGTGGTCCTAGGTTGTATAAGAAATCAAAATGAGCTAGGTAGTGGTGGTACACACCTTTAATCCCAGCACTCAGGATGCAGAGGCAGGCAGATCTTTGTGATTTTGAGGTCAGCCTGGTCTACAGAGTAAGTTCCAGGAAAGCCAGGGATAGACAGATAAACCCTGTCTCCAAAAAAAAAAAAGAAAGAAGGAAGGAAAAACAAGAAAAAAGATAGAAAGAAAGCTGAGCAAGCCATGAGGAGCAAGTCAGTAAGCAGCACTCTTCCATGGCTTCTGTTTCAGTTCCTGCCCCTAAGTTCCTGTCTTGAGTTCCTGCCCTGACTTCCCTCATGTGACCTGAGAATCATAAGCTGAAATAAACCCTTTTCTCTCTAAGTTGCTTTTGGTCATGCTGTTTTATCACTGTGGTAGAAAGCCTAACGAGGACCCTTGTCTGGGTTGGTCTGACGCTCTCTTGAGATCTGGTTGAGATGAAGAGTTTGGCAGTCTGTAGAAGTGCCACATCAATACACTTCGCCACAGCTGATGTTAACTTTGACCCTGGGATAAGACAGCATTCCTATGTTTGTCCACTGTGAAATTTCTGTTTTTCACTTTCCATATTGTGTTCCTTGGAACAGCTCACCATGTCCAGCCCACACACCATGAGGGAGAATGAAACTCTGCTTCCTACAAGCGAGAATATTTCTATGTTTTTTTTTTGAATTGTTCTGAAATGAAAATGTGTGCATGGGTAGGATTTACTTTGAAATATTTCACAGATGGGAAGGTGGCTCTCAACACTCACTGTTCCTACTCCCCAGTTTCTCTTCCTTACTTCTCCCTCCAGGGAGTACAATAAGAGTTAGATGCAGTGCCCTCTTCTGGTACTCTATTAAGCAAAACCCATTTGAAGGAAGCACTCTGGTTTCTGATGTCACCACCTTGAAAGAGGTAGCCCATAAGAAACTGTGCTCCCCCGGTAGGATGCTTTTCAGCAGTTCTAGACCCTCCTTGGGCAGGACCACTCTGGGTGGAGTGTCTTCTGTCCTACTAACTGGACACTGCTGTTACATTTAAGTCCTATCACACATAATGAGTGAGAGCTTGCCTCTGCCAACTTCAGGGACAGTGTCTATGTATGTTATCTGGAATTCTCTCTGGGAACTTAAGGATGGGAGCTCCCATAGAGCAGCTCACATCTTGGAATAGCCATTGACTCATTCCAAAAACGAGATGCCTCTGGGGACAGAAGCCGGGGAAGGAGGATACTGGGAAATTGATGCCATTTTCTCCCCGTCGTTCATTGTTAAACAATTTACTGAGTGTGTGTCTATGCTCTAGGAGGAACTAAAATAGGTCATTTGTAAACCATTACATGAGCCAGGGGTCCACTCAACACCACCTCCCCTACGTCCATCCCAATCCATTCAGAAGTTGGAGGACCATTCTGGCCTCTCCTTCCTTCCCCTTGCACACCCACATCCAATCAGACACCAGGTCTGTGGTGCACACTAGTGTGAAAATAAGAAGGGCTGACACATTCCAAAGAAAGGTTTAACCAGCTCCCTGGAGATAGCCTCTAAACCCTGACTACATCCTGCCTACTAAGAGTGTCCACGTTTACCAGGAGCCTGGGGCCATCCAGACACTTCATAGTGCCAATACAACTAAGAATGGAGGCCTTGAGCCATGCAGCATATGCCAGAGTTCCCAAGGGGCCAGTAGCTAAATAACTCATCAGTCATATGGATGGTCAAGGTCCTGTAACCAACCTGCAAGAAAAACTCTGAATGCCAAGGTTCATCTGGCCAAACTTTGCACATATTGTCACGCATCGCTGATAAGAGAATCAAGCTGGGACTCCTCAGGGACAGGACCCTGAAAGCTTGCATCTGGCATCTCTTGTATGTACCTGTCCTTTACGCTCCCATGGCTTTTGCTGATTTTAATCTTTCCTTTCACTATAATAAGCTGCAATTGTGAGTGTATCAGCTCTTGTGAGTTCTGTGAGCCCTTCCCACAAAGCCCTGACCCTCAAGATAGTCTTGGGGATAAAGCACTCACATACTTTCCTCTTAAGTGAGTGGTCTGTCTCCTTCACTAAATCCTGAGCTCTGAAGTCAAGGTGAATTCTGTCCCTTCTTGCCTTCACTGAGGAACTTGCCCCTGGGAAAGGTAAGCTGTGGGCATTTCAGGAAGGTGTGCAGCTTGAATTACATTGATGTGACATCACACCCAACCACCAAATGACCCCAGACACGACACAGCATACAGGGTGGATCTTAGTTGGGGCTAGACCATGTGTTCCCTCAGCAGAGAGCTCAGCCTGGCGTCCCATCAGTGGCCCTCAGTTGCTGGCCTGGACAGCCAATCTCCAAGCCTTCTAGTGTTGTGGAATATTAGTTTAAAATGTGTTACATTTGTTTATGCTGTGAAATATTTGTTTAATGATGCAAAGATGTGTTGCATTCTTTTATGTTACATTTGTTTAACTCTGTGAAGTTATATTACTGTGCCTGTCTAAAACACCTGATTGGTCTAATAAAGAGCTGAAAGGCCAATAGCTAGGCCGGAGAAAGAGGATAGGCATGACTGGCATGCAGAGAGAATTATAGAAGAGAGAAGAAAAGGAGCAAGAGGAGGGGAAGGAGAGGAGAATGCCAGGGGCCAGCCATCCTGCCACACAGCCAGCCATGGAGTAAGAAGGAAAACAATGTACATAGGATAGAGAAAGGTAAAAGCCCAGAGGCAAAGAGTACATGGAATAATTTAAGTTAAGAAAAGCTGGCTAGAAATAAGCCAAGCTAAGGCCAGGCATTTATAAGTAAGAATAAGTCTCCATGTGTTTATTTGGGAACTGGGTGGTGGGACCCCCAAAGAGTGTGAAAAAAAAACCACAAAACTACATTCTGGTGTCTCAGACTCCACCTTCTCATCCTCTTCTGTACAATACATGCTGGGATGGATTTCTCCTTTAAAAAGCCCTGATTCCTTGAAGAGAACGGAGTGGGATCCTTGTGGAGTAGCTATCTTCCAAGGATACAGAAGGAATACAGAATCAACACCGAGGCCTGAAGAAACCGAGCCTGGGCCACCACACTGGCTTAATGGTTGGAATATTTCATGAGGATTCTAGTTTCCAAATGGAAAGTTGACTGACACAAAGCGTGTACACACTCATTCTCTCTGTCCTCCCGGCTGTGGGTGTGATAGATCCAGCTGTCTCAAGGTCCCCGCTGCTGTGATTTCCCCTCAGTAACGGGCTGTAAACTGGAACTGTGAGCTAAAAACCAACCATTCTTCCCTGAGCTGCTTTTTGTCGGGGCATTCTGTCACACAACACAAATCAGACAGAGCAGTCGTGCTGGTTCCACCCTCCCCTTGTTGGGAAAGAGGATGACACATTTGTCCTGTCATGTTTCTGGAGAAAAGCAACATTATCTGTAAATCGACGTTAACCCCCACAAAACATTTGAATCATACTTCCACATTTCTAGAAGATTCTCCTCAGTCTGGAGCCATACAACACTTCTTACTCAAATCTCCTACGTGCTCAACTCCTGCTTTGGAGAGTGTCTTGTCCTCAGTTAGGGGATGTTTGTGGTCAGGGCTTAGCTGAAGTTTTTTTTTTTTTTTTTTTTATTTCCCCATTATTAGAGATTGAACCCAGGGCAAGCTCTAGGTCACTGACTTATATCCGCCGGCTGTTTTATATTTTCATTTGAAGACAGAGTCTTTCTAAATTGTTCAGCTGCCCTGGAACTGACTCTATAGCCCAGTGAAACCTTGAACTTAAAATCCTCCCACCTTGACCTCCCCCTAGAAGGTTACAGACCTGAGCCGCTAGGTTTGGCCAGCAAGGGTTCTTATACAGCATCTCCAGAGCCCAGGGCCCCCGCCAAGTCCCTCTGAAGGAAAATCTCAGTGGGTGACTCCAGAACTCTGCATTTCTGGAGAACTTCCAGGAGGCAGCCTCCTTCAGCATTCACCCATATGTAGGTATCATTTTCCACCTGAGCCTCGTGATGGCTCCAGTTGCCTCTTTGACTCAATGGCTGCTAAGATGATCCATCTAGGAGCCTGTCTCCTCGGCACTCAGCTTCCAAATACCGTCCCCTCTCACCGTGAACCTGAGTGTCACCGATCTTCATCTCTAAGCAAGCATGGCTCTCTGCCTCTGTTACTAGCAGCCACCTCCAAAGGGATGGGCCAAGTAGTCTACAGGTGGAAGATGTCTACATTGTCTGTAGACATGAGAATGGGAGGGAGGACGTTTGACAGATGTGAGAGATGGAGCCTGAGGTCCCATACAGTCTACCAGCAGAAAGTGGGGAAGGCAGAGTTAGCCAAGAGAAAGGATCGAAAATCAGAGTGTCATGACGGAAGAGGAAGGGGCAGAGCAGAGATTAGAGCCCCATGGCCACATCTTCCGGTTCTGGCTCATGTGGGCAGCTTCGTCGTTCAGAGCTAAGCCACCTGTCACAGTGACCAGGACCACCCACACAAACCGCACCAGGTAAAAGGACATGAGCGGCAGGACCAGGGGTACATTCTATTTCTAGAACTGCCACCAGACTGTCAGAACGTGGATCACAACTCCAAAGCCTGTGGCTTCTAGGGTATCCGCTACTCCCAGCATGTAAATTTCGTCAGGCTCAGAGCATCAGAGGCCATGTCCCTAGTGACTTCTTGTCACCATGTCACAAATTCTACTGCCATCAGCCTGATTCACCCTCCACTCAGGGGTGAGGAGAGGGGTCCAAAGCCAACACACAGCCGGATCATTCATCACCCTTTATGATTTCTCTCTGCCACACAGCAGGACATAGTGGTGAATAAAAAATACTTGGATGTCCTCATCCTTGGGGGGCGGTCCTAGTAGGTCACAGGGGAGATGGACAATGAATAGATACCATCCCACACCAACATGGAACTTCCAGCTCTAACAGTGCTGGGAAAGAAAAGGATATGGAAGCCAGAGGACACGTTGAGAATCAAGGAAGAGGGTCGGTGTCTGCTAAGCCAAGCAGGTGCCCCTGGGAACTCTGGCTCCCCACACTAGACCTGTGGCTAGAGTACGAGGGTGCTCACTGGAGTCTCCAGATTCCCAGCCTCTTTAGAAAAGAGTGTTGAGGAGGAGAATGCACATGGGGTGGCTAACTGTGGGCATCCAGGGCCAGCCAGAAGACTGGTTTTGGAGAAAAGTAGCAGGCTAGATTCTCCCTTCCAGCTGGGGGGTGGGGGTGGGGTGGCTTGGAAGAGGCAGCTGGTCTGAGAGCATCGTTTTCTCCAGCCTTGGAAGTGAGACTAGAGTGCCAACATAAGGAGGCTGAGTAAGGCCCCTGGATGAGATGTCTCGTGCAGCTCAGACCTTAGAACGGCCTTGCATGTGGCTCCCTTTGAGAGTTATCTGGGTGCTGTGCAAACCCAGGCCTCTCAATGTGCTTCTAGGGAGTCCCTGGAGCCAAGGCTGGTTCCTCACCTCCCTAGGGTGCAACTGAGAGGCCTGGGATTGACTGATTCCCTGCAGGTGGGGCTGCACACAGCAGGTCACCTTCTCCCATCCCTTGGGAGTTGGCAGGGATTGTCTACTACTGTTGCGGGGTGGGGGGGCTGGGATGCTGTGAGAGGCTGCAGCTCTCTTTCTCCAAGTGGGGTACCCCAGGACCAAACATCCCCAGACCCCACCAAGGTCCTCAGGACAGGGACATCCCACCTGGAAGGCTAGAAAGGGGAACTTCATCCACCCACAAGGGTGATGGCTGTCTTTCCTAGAGGATTAGGAAGTGCTCCTGTCCCCACCCCAGGCACCCTCCTTATGCATGCTTGCAACACCAATAAGAAAGCGGTCCACATCTTTAAAAAGACCCAAGAGCGCCATACCCTTCCCAGAACGGTACATCCCACAAGGAACCTGATGGGAACCTTCCTCCAGTAACTGACAACTCTGCTTCCAGGTGGCTGCAAAAGGTGGCATGTGACTCTCCTGTGGCGAGATGGGAGGCAGAGACAAATTCCCGGAAGCTCCTGGGCCAGCTAGCCAGCAACAAACAAGAGACCCTATCTCAAAACAAGGTGAAAGGTGAGGCGCAACACCCGTGATTGTCCTCTGGCAATCACATGGGCCATGGCGCATGCAGAATAACAACAAACCCAAAAAAGAAAGAAAAACTAACAACATACTCATCAGCACCTAGGTGTGACCTGGCACCTGAAAGGATTTTTTTTTTTTAAAGATTTATTTATTTATTATGTATGCAGTGTTCTGCCTGCATGTATGCCTGCAGGCCAGAAGAGGGCGCCAGATCTCATTACAGATGGTTGTGAGCCACCATGTGGTTGCTGGGAATTGAACTCAGGACCTCTGGAAGAGCAGCCAGTGTTCTTAACCTCTGAGTCATTTCTCCAGCCCCACCTGAAAGGATTTTTATAAGTAGTAGCCCCCTAGAGGCTGCATTGAAAGGGTGGATATGTACAAAGCTGTCACCCAGGCTGAGGAGGGGCTGGATTGGAAGTAGTTGGGGTCCAGGGATCCTGGGTTGGCATTTCTTTCAGCCCCTGACTTCCCAGCCGTGTGACCCTCGGCTAGTGACACAGCCTTTTGGCAGCTGTGATTTGGAGATGATGACAGCCCTGTCTGCTGATATGCTGTTATGATACACTAAACTAATGCAGGTAAAATGCCCAGCGTAGAGCAAGCCATCGTAAATGGCAGCTATTACTGCTGTCGCCAACACTGGGAAGAGGAATTGAGAGCACACAAGAGCTGGGGAAGAGCAGAACCAGCTCTGCCCTCCACTGACCTTGATGTTATATGTAATGAGTTCATCTCTCCATCGCAGCTCCCCACTGGAACGGGAGCCCCAGGGAGAGTGAGCATTCAGCAGAGTACCCAACACAGTGTAAGCTTCTAAACGCATATGGAATGTGTTGGTGCGTGGATATGTGCTTTGAGGGAAGAGAGGGAATTATACATGGGATGTCTGCTCAGAAGAATGAACAGTTTTGATGGGAGAATGGATATGTTCATTGCTTAGTTTGTGAAAAGCCTAACAGAGAGGACCTAGAGCGTGGCCATGTCCGTCACTCAAGTCCACCTACAGAAAGCTCTCAGACTGGAGGAAAGGAAACAGGCAGGAGCCCTCGCAGGTCCCTGAGAAAAGTAGGCACAGGTGGTGTGCACACTGGTCCTAAGCCCACATTCAAGACCAGCCAAATCCTTGCCAGCCCCCAGCCACCATCCCTGAGGAACCTGGCGCCCCAGCCAGATGACACTGAGGGGAGCCCAGCCTGAGCCTCCAGGGAGGGCTGGTAGGAAAGCAGAGGGTGTGTGGAGACGACCTTGCCACATTCTGACTGCCATCTGCCACCCTCCTCCGGGTGTCAGGAGACCTTCAGTCCTCGTTGTAAAGCTCACTGCTGTGTCCCGTGTGCTTCGAGATCCTCGGAGCTGTAAGACGGGCGCAGGGACAGCGGCCTTTCAAAGCATTGTGAGAACGACACAGGAACGAGAAGACAGACTCAACAGTCCTCGGCTCCATGGAGGCGGTTGCTACTATTGTTAGGGGAAGAGACAGGATGGATGGGGGCGAGTCCTATTCTGAAATATAAAGACACATTCATACTCCATATTGTGGAGAGAAATCTACATGGATGTCTTTTAATAGCTTAGAACATACACACTGTTAATGGCTTGTTCTGTGTTAAGCCCTCCCAGTCAAGAAGCCCTTGGAGGAGCAGAAAGGTGACACCAAGGGACACTTACTACACTTCACAATCCAAGAACTGTCTGACCTCGAGCTGGGGAGGTGGCGCAGTGTTAAGGCACTTGCTGTGCAAATGTGAGAACAGGAGTCCATGTTCCCTAGAACCCACGAAAATGCCAGGTGGGCGCCATAGCCTGCCTGCAATTCCAGAGCTCTGAAAGCAGTGACAGAGGACCCACCCCCAACCCCACCCCCACGTAAGGTGGCTAGCCAAACTAACCATATCAACAAGCTCTGAATTCAACCAGGAGACCCTGCCTCAGGGACTAAGGAGAGTGGTGGAGGAAGACTCACAATGTAACCTCTACACGCACACACACACACACACACACACACACACACACACACACACACACGCGCGCACACACACTTGTGCACAAGTGCCCACATATATGCAAATATGCACACACACTCTCTTGCACATGTGCCCACACATATGTAAATATGCACACACACACTTGTCTGAGCCCTGAGCACCAAAATAATTGATGACCTTTGCCCTCCCTCCCACCCACCCCTCTTCCCCGCTGCCCCTGCATGCTCTCCATATATAATTTCCTGGTTGGAGGTGAGATGCAAAGCCAGTTTTCAGTATGTTAGTTCAGTGTCTTCTCAGATTCCAAGGTCTCCCAATAAGACACACAACATGAAGTTTCAATCCCTGTCTCTGCTCTTTGGTCCCTGTGGTGACAGGCATCATAAATTCCAGTCATCTGACTATAGCATTATCATTATTATTAACAAAAAGCCTTTATAATGTATAATGATCACTACTACAGCCTAAAGGAATGTCTCGGTAGCTGAACAGTGTAAAGAGCTCTACTGGTGTCGGCTGCAGAATCCCACAGGGGTTCTGACCCCTCAGCTTCATCCTCACATCCCACTTTTCCTGGCTGGCAGAGAGCTCCCAGGGTCTGTACACATACTTTTCCTGTCTTAGTCCCTCTGCCTCGGTCTCTCCCTCTCTGTCCCCACCCACTCTCCTCCTAGCCCTCTCCTCCCAAATGAGATTTAATGTTACATCTTCCATGAGGTGGCCTCGCTCTACCCACCACCATCACAACCAAAGGTGACATCTTCCCTCCTCTTCCCTTACGACTGCATGGAGGAGCGTCGGTTGGTTTCCTGGTGTGTAAGATAAATGCAGACTGTCGAAGCAGAGACCTTGCCTCGCCCAGTGTCCAGAGCGCCGTAAGTGCACAGGAAAGCGGTTGTCAGGAGTCATCATTGTATTTCTGTTTCCTCTGGGCTCCTGCACTTCAGTATGAGCTTTTGAGCCAGGAGTCATGGTGTCAGCTCTATGGTTTGCGCGGGTGTCCCCCAAAACCTCTTCAGGTTTGGTAACTGGTCTGTCTTATTAGTAGGAGGCAAGGGAACCTTTAAAGGTTCCTAGTGGGAGGAAGTGAGGTCACTGGGGGCGTGTTCTTAAAGGAAATACTGGGACCCCAGACCCTCTGTGTTTTTTGGCCACTATGATGGGAGCAGCTTCCTCTTCTACATGCTTCCCCCATAATGCACTGTTTCACCACACCATAGACCCCAAAACGACAGGCCAACCAATCACATGTACCTCCAAAACCATGAACCGCAACAAACCTTCCCTTTTTCTAATCGGACTCCCTGGAGTGTTTTGTCATAGGAACAGACGGCTGACAGCCTGGAGAAGAAGCGAGGGAGTGAGAGAGAGAGATAAGAAGAGGACAGAAGAGAAGAGTGATAAGTGTTTCCAGCCCCAGAAACACTCTGACGTCACCTCTGCTGAGGAGGGTGGGTATTCACAAGACAGAACTCACACTCCTCCTTCCTTCCTTCCACAGATGGGACCGGCAGGTGAGTGCAGGTGTGTGAGGTTGTTTGAGTCACTAAAATAAAAGAGACGATGGCTTGGCCTGCCCCATCAGTTAGTGATGGGGGCCATTGTCCTACATACGTCCATACACTGCAACGTTTACCCTCACCCCGGTCCCAGGAGGAAGGGACAGTTGCCTGCATTTGACAGGAGAGGAAAGAGGCCCAGAGAGCTTAATTAACTTCCCTGTGGTCACACTCTTTCTCTGATGGCGTAGTAGGGCATCTGATGCAGTAACTCCCTAACACTTAACTCTAGTGGGCAGCGGGGGAGACGCCTAGACACGGTTAAGTCTTGAACAAAGAACATCTGGGTACTTCTGCAGACAGCCTTCCTTCCCTCTCAGCCTTCGTGCTAAGAACAAGAAGATGTGCCCATGCCCATGTGCTGGTGTTCAACCAATAAAGGGCCTCCACCTATCCCACTCACTAAGGAGCCAACAATTACTATGGCGACCTGTATGCCAGATACCAAGCCGCACATCGCCTTCATTTGCTATTCAAAGCAACCATGCTTGTTTGCTTTTTGAGACAGAGTCCCACTGCACAGGTCCAGCTGGCCCAGACCTGGTTATCTTCTAGTGGCCTCCTGAATGTTGGTATTACAAGGTGTGCCACCATACGAGGCTCAAAGTAACCTTCAAAGGAACATATTCCTATTCCCATTTTACAGATGAAAACCAGACCCAGAGAGTCCCGAGGGACTCACGGTCATTAGATGCCACTCACGTGATCATTCCTTTGAGTCCCTTTGGATACTCAAGGGAACAACTGTCCTGAGTCTCACTGGAGTCATGGCTCCAGGTGACATTAGCATCATTCACAGACCTGGATACGGAGAGTCCTTAGACATTTGTGACAGTTTGCCTTTGCTACATAACAAACAGCTCCAAGCCTCAAAGGCAACAACCATGGGCATTGACATGCTGAAGGGCTGGGGACCTGCTCGTGCAGACCGGACCCAGCTGGAGGAAGGTGGAGCCATCAAATCGCATGGCCATAAGAAGAGTGACAATCAGGGTCATTCTCTGTCCTACTTCTTAAACCAGGCAGCACTGGGTGACACAGATGAATCACAGTTCCAGGGACATCCATCACAGTGGTTGATTTCCTCTCCTCCCCCAACCCCATCAGGACGAACTGTTATTGCTTTTGATAAACACACTGCAGTGGGTGTGAAAAAAATATTAGCTGTATTTTTCTTTATTCCATTGCTTCTGGTGATACCATTAATGATAATCTAATTTGCAGTTGTCTGGGTCTTGAAAGAGAACAAGGCATTCATTATCTCACTGATCTCCACATCAGCCCAGGGAAGTGTACAGAGCAGGGGGGGAGAGCAGCGAGGACATATAATTAATTACCTCAACAGTGATAACAGAGCCAGCGCCTCGTCCGCTCCTGCTCTGCTCCCACACTGACTAACACCACCCGCTCATTCCGTGTCGAATCACCTCTCAGTGAGGAGTTAGAGCAATGCGCTGAGAACCTGCGTGGGAATCCCACGGGACCTGTTTCCCTTGCTGTGTGACCTGGGCAGCTTACTTATCCTCTCTGATTTTGCTTCCTAAAGCTGCTCTTACAAATGGTCCCTATGGGGTGGCTTACAATAGAAACATAGCCCCCCCCCACCCCAGTTTGGGAAACCAGGAGTCCTCTTTGAAGATGCCCATTGTGTTGGGATAAGGGGCCATTCTACCCCCAGGATAACTCCAAATGAACCTACCAATCTGAAGGAACCATTATAAAGTCTATAATGCCCCTATTTCTAAGTAAGGTCACGTTCTGACATTTATTCATTTGGGAGGTGAAGGAGACATGTGTATTTACAGGTGTATGGGTGCATGTGAGGGTCTGCACACATGTGCATGCACATGATGTGAAGGTCAGAGGTCACGGTTGGGTCTTTTCCTCAGTCACCACCCCTCTTATTTTTTGAGACAGGCTCTCTCACTGGCTTGGAGCCAACAAGCCTCAGAGTCCTCCCTAGCGCAGGAATTACAGGTGTGTGCTGCCAAGCTTGGCGCTTGTTTGTGTGGGTTCAGGGGCATGGAATTCGGGTCCTCCTCCCTGCATATCCAGCAATGCACTGACTGAGCCATTTCCCTGTTCACTGTGAGAAGACACAGTCCCGCGGCGCAGTACCCTCTGTCAGCCTTGTTTCTGTCTTTTCTTTTCTAACTGTAACAGGTTGGCTCTCTGCAACACTGTTAGGTGGACTGGAGCAGGAAAACTCACCGCAGAGCCTGGCACCTTGGACCCACTCATCAAACAGAAGCTACTGTTGTCAATATTACCACTGCGGCCCCCACTTTATAAATGAGCCCCCCCCCCGAGGCAGCACTGAGCATCCTCCTCCAAATGTCAGGGCTGAGTTTTCTTGAACCAGAGTACTGTGCACACAATAAATGCTCAATAAATGTGTCACGACAACCAGATGAAACCCAGAGGCACCTAGCCAGCCTCAGGGCCCTACAGTCACTTCCCTAAGCGCCTGTGGGGACTTGAAGGACCGTTTTCCCTGCTATGAGTCTCATGCCCTTGTCATGGCTCCAAGTGACGAGAGAGCCATTCTAAGGCCTGGATACAAAGAAAGGAATCCTTGTAAGTTTGTGTCTGTTTACTTGTTTCTTTTTCTGGCAGTGCTGGGGATCGAACCTAGAGCCTCACATATGTCAGGCAAGGGCTCTACCACTGAGCTACAGCCCTTCTGTTTGTTCTTGCTATAGGACCACTGCATATAGAAGCACTGAACATCTATCGTACCAAGTCTCGAGCCTCAGAGGCAACAATAATAATCGGCTGATGAAGGAGTCTGGCTGGGGAAGGGCTGGGGCGGACTAGGCTCAGCTTTTGCTCGACTTGGGTGGAGCTAGGCCTCAGCACCACGGCTCTGCCTCGGGGAGGGCCCACGGACACATACAGGCCTTCGCTGTGCATACTGCCGGCAGCATTCCATAGATGGCCCCGTCCCTGCTTGCTGGAATCTGTTAGGCAGCTGGTGTTTCAGCTGTTAAAATGCCACGGGGACTTGCTGCTTGCTGAGGTTCCCCAGGGAGGTTAATCTGTCAAGAAAGCTTTGCCAAGACAACCAGAGTGGCATGTTGCGACATTTGGGGAACGCTCCTGTTTACACACTGCACCTAATCTTACCTCCGCGAGGACTTCCCTGAGCACACACGGCTGGTGTCTTCTGAGGGTTGGAGGCAGCCTGTGGGGACACAGGAATGTGCCGGTGGGTGGCTCTGGTGGCATGGTGTGACAAGCTCAGGCAGAGCCAGGCCCAGGCTGGGATAGGGCAGAGGTCATCTTAGATGGTGGCTGCTTAGCTCCTGTCCCAGGATGTACTCAAGACCCTTTGGGGCCTTGTCCCGTGGTCAGGGAAGCCCCTTGCATCTCCTTCACAGATGAGCCACAAACCAGTCACAGGTTCCAGGAAACAGACAGGACCACAGCCTCAGAAAGAAAATGAGACACACACACCCCCCACCATGGTCTCCGTAAGTCATGAATGGAAAAGTCTTACGGTAAGAGGAGAGAGGTCCGGATAGGTCAAGGAGCTAGACATGACCCATGAGGGGAGGGGGGGGAAAGGGGCGGGGCCTTAAAGGGGGTGAGTGAGGATAGTAGAATGTATAGTGATATAAAAGTAGAGAAGGATAATAAAGGCTTCAGTGGGGATAGCAGCAAGAAAATGGGGGAGAAAAGGGTCAGGAGGGGGCTAACCAAAACTAAGGATGTATATAGAAAGCCTCATGAAAACCCACTAAGCTAATTTTGTAAGATAATTCAGTAATTAATTTATGACTTCAAGGACAGCAAGATGCCTTCATGCCTGAGGACTTGAGTTCAATACCCAGAGCCCACAGTGGAAGGAGAGAACCAACTCCAGAGGGTTGTCCTCTGACCCCCATAAGTGCACCGCGGCACCCAGGTACACACACGGTAGAGTGCCCGTGCTCTAGTGAACGGCCCCACACTCATGCACGGGAGGAAAGCACCCATCAAACTCAGCGTTTAATTCATAAAAGAAGAGAGCATGTCGGTGGAAGGGCAACGTGTCGAGGTAGGTTTCCGGGAAGGAGAGAAGTGTGGGGTAGGTATGACCAAGATACATTGTACACACACATGAAATTGTCAAAAGAGAGGATGAGGGGGAGGGGCACAGCCTTCCAGGGTGATCAGGTGATGAGGAGCATTGAGGTGGGTCTTGAAAGTTGAATAATAGGTAAAGGAAGAATTAGATATACAAATAAAAGCAGGGAGCTGGGAATCTCCAAACAGGTACAAGAAAAAAGATTGCTCAAATTTGGCAGAAAAGCAAGAATTATGAGGAAAGCAACTGGAGAGATAATTATTACATATTTAGATATATAATATATGGACTGAAGAAATAACTCAGCAGTTAAGCCCTCTGTTCTTCCAGAGGACCCGGGTTCAATTCCCAGCACTCACATGACAGCTCATAACTGTCTGTAACTCCAGTTCCAGGGAATCCAATACCCTCACACAGACAAATGCACACATAAAATAAAAATAAATAGATATGTAATACATGTATTTAGATATATGTAGTATGTAATGCATATATACAGATTACATCATCATCACTATCCATCCAATATTACATCATCATCCCCACCATCACCATCATCACCACCACCATCATTATCACCATCATCCTTATCACCATTATTATCCTCATCACCACAATCATCATCATCATCATCACCACCACCACCATCATTATCACCATCACCATCATCCTTATCACCATCATTATCATTATCACCACAGTCATCATCATCATCACCATCATCATCACAACCACCATCCTTATCACCATCATTATCATCATCACCACAGTCATCATCATCATCACCACCACCATCATTAATCATCACCACCATCATCCTTATCACCATCATTATCATTATCACCACAGTCATCATCACCACCACCATCATTATCACCACCATCATCCTTATCACCATCATTATCATCACCATCATCATCATTCCCCCTGAGGTATTAATCTACAAACACTCATGCAGTCGAGGATGCTCATCAAGTGGTTTTCTCAAGTGATGATGACCCAACAGCCAGGGTTCTCAGAAGGGCTATGGCTAGAAGGCACCTCTACCTCAAGGCACCTTTGTGCCCAGCCACCCAGACCCTGGGGTCCCTTTAATATGCTCTCTCCCATTTCTTCCTCATGGCATCTGAGAGGCAAGAAAAGCCTACTCAGGGTCTCCAGGATGAAGCTCTGAGAATGACAAGTAGGTGGAGGCAGGTGCTTCCAACCGACTCACAGCCCATGTCAGAGTCACCCATAATAATTCAATCCATTTTTTGAGACAGGGTCTCACTATGTAGCTCTGGCTGTCCTGTAATACTCTATGACCAGGATAGCCTGGAACTCACAGAAATTTGCCTGCCTCTGCCTCCCACAATGCTGGGACAAAATGCATGCAACACTACCCCTGGCTTTCAACACATGTTTTTATTGAGGGGATCCTATGCTGGAAGAGGACATGACACCTGAGCCAGTGACTCGGGTGTACCAGTACTGTCATGAAAGAATGAAGCTGGTTCCCAGAAGGCTTGATCTGAGCCTGCAAGAAGAGCCAGCGGTCTCAGGCTGAGAAGCCACCTATACAAAAGCACAGTCATGGGCATGGCCAGAAGTGTGGAACACTTAGGAACAAGGATGTGTTCCCAGGAGCTCTGGCCATTCAGCACTGTGCCCAGAGGCTGGCCCCAGTAGATGAACACTGAGGGAAAGATGGATGGACACTGAGGGATGGATGGACACTGAGGGATGGATGGATGGATGGATGGATGGATGGATGGATGGATGGATGGATGGATGGACACTGAGGGATGGATGGATGGACACTGAGGGATGGATGGATGGACACTGAGGGATGGATGGATGGACACTGAGGGATGGATGGATGGATGGATGGATGGATGGATGGATGGATGGATGGACACTGAGGGATGGATGGATGGATGGATGGATGGATGGATGGATGGATGGATACAGGGATGGATGGACACTGGTTTGGTGCAGTTTGGGGAGAATGCTAACCTGACTTGGCTTTGTACTCCAGCCTCAGCTTTCTCTCACCCCACAGTGAGCCACATCCCTTTCCTCCCAGGATTTCCAACCATCTCCAGTATTAAGAATGGCCACATGTTTGGGAGACTCTTTAAGAAGCCCAGTCTGCTCCAAAATACCTCCCCAAGCCAGACCCAAGCCCTGGCTCAGGGATCCACTGAGAGGAGGGATGGAGCATTCCTCCCACTTGCCCCTTCCCTATGGCTTCTGAGACCCCAGTGTTTGAATGGACTCACGGATGCTGGAGGGACAGTCACAGGAGAGGCAGAGGTCCTTTGAGCCAGCTACATGCTGTCCTGGGAGGGTCACCCATGACGGCCTTGAGAGCAAGACCAGCCCTCCTGCTGACACACTCCATGGAGGTGACATTTCCTTAGGAACCAAGTCTTGGGGGGGAAAACGTTCCTCCATTATCTTGGCTGACTTCAGCTGGCCAAAGTGCCTGGTTCTCCAAAAATTATATCAGGCTTTGTCTGTAGAGTCCACTGGGGACCTCCACATGGCCTGTCCTCTGACATTATGACGTGTGAATGACCTCTCATGACCCCTACCAGTTCCTCCCCCGAGGGTCGGCTGCTCAACCCTCTCCCTGCCAGGGTTGTAATAAAGTCGCTTGGTTGGGCCCCATAGGAATCTCCAGCAGCTGCTTTGGGTGGCTTCCACTTGTGCATGACACGTGACAGGTGTGCAGGACACCAGCAGCTGCCATCTCCTCCCACTGTTACCAAGAGCTGTCACATATGGTGAGGACAGTGGGAGCCAGGGAACAGCCTCTCTGTCCCTGTGAGTCCCTAACTTAGTTCCCATCAGCATCTCTTATGCACGGTCACCTGGCACACACTGGTCTGTTACATGAACCTCTATCAGGGGACAAGGCACCAGCTCCCCTTTCTTAAGGGAACCCCAGTATCTAAGTGTGATTCTCCTTGAGTCTCACTCATGGAACAGCACAAAGGGCAAGGAATCCAGAACTTTCTATTTCTGTGTCTACCCTTCTCTTTCCTTTTAGGTGTTTCAGGGTGTGTGTGTGTGTGTGTGTGTGTGTGTGTGTGTGTGTGTGTGTGTGTGTGATGTATGGTGTATGAGCACATGTGTGAGGGTGTGCACACCTGTGTGTATGTGTACAGAGGTGAGAGGAGAACATGAGGTACCCTATCACTCTCCACCTCATGCCTTTGAGGCAGGGTCTCTCACTGAACCTGGAGCTAGGCTAGTATCCAGGAAGCCCCAGCCATCCTCCTGCCTCCATCCAACATCCACAGATTCCTCTCAGTTGTGAATGTGCCAAAATACTAAGCTCCACCCCAACAGGCAGAAGAGCATTTTGTGGAATGTTTCTTTACTAACAAAAGGTCAGCTCTGTTAAGCGGTGACATTGTTTGATTCTCCCGTGCCTGACACAGAGAAGGCTTTCAACACACCCTTAATGCCAATCTTTTTAAGAATCCGAGAGAGAGCGAGTCTCTAAAGTATACTAATGCATCTTCGGGAGTAGCCAAGCACTGCAGTGAAACGCCTATGCCAGAAGAAGCCACTGGTGGATTCAAAGAGGCTGCCACAGGGGCTTGCCTTAGAGGTGGGAAGGAGAGAAATATCTTACAGCAGGCATTTTCAAGATATGGTCCTTGGTCACGGGATTGTAATGGGCCATCTGCCTGAGATGTTCTTGTACAAGTATTCCCTGAATGAAGTTGAGTTGCTTCCATGCAGGCTTGTGGCTCTGGCAATAGTCCTTTGCCATGGTGACGATCTATCGGGCCACCATGTCTAAGATGCCTCCTCTAGTTACCTTTCTTTTGTTAAAGATGACACAGATTCAGTTTGGGTTTTGACAACTTTCATATTCCTTTCACTTTTCACAGAGTGAGACAGGATTGTCAAGAAATTGTTTCCAAGATTTCGCTAATAACATGGAGGAACTATTTATGATAATATGATAGTTCAGCTGGGAGCAGAAAATTCGCCCAGGGAGATAGCCCAGTGGGCAAAGTGCCTGCCGCACAGCATGAGGACCTGAGTTTGAGCTCTGGCATCCATGTAAAAAAAATCCAGGCATGGCCGTGATGCCTGTGACCCCACCTGGGGAGGTGAGGACAGGAGGATCCCTGGAGCTTCCCAAGCAGCCAGTCCAGCTGGATCAGTCAGCTACAAGGTCAGGGAACCCTGTCTCAAAAAAAACAAGATGGAGAGTGACTGAGAAACTACACAAAACCTGTTGACCTCTGGCCTACAAACATACCGAGAGAGAGAGAGAGAGAGAGAGAGAGAGAGAGAGAGAGAGAGAGAGAGAGAGAAGGGAGGGAGGGAGGGAGGGAGGTTGAGAGAGAGAGAGAGAGAGAGAGAGAGAGAGAGAGAGAGAGAGAGAGAGAGCATGCCTGTAATTCTACACTGAAGCAGTTAGATTGTGAGTGTAAGGCTACCCTGAGCTGTATGATGAAGTCTGCCTCAAAAATAAAAAATGGAGGGAGTGTGATACCATTATTTAGTATGGTTGCAATGATTGTTTATTATACCACTGGAAGGAGAATGCTTAAAGGAACACACCAAACTGGCTCAGGTGACCTCAGTGTGGTGGAACAATGGCTGGCTTGTGTTCTCTCCTTTCTTCTGTTCTCTACATTTAAATTTTCTTCAGCAGACCTGCATAGCTGCTAGTGTCAAAATAAGGTTTGTTGACAAGCAGAGTGGAGAGAATGAGAGTCTACTGTCTCTCCTGAGATGTCTCCTACCCATCAGAGGCCATGGAGAACACTGAACTATCTACATAGAGCAAGACACCCCAGCCCTTCCCTAAGCAAACAGAGTGGCCACACCAGATGCCCAAGTTGGGGGTTCTGGAGACAACGAGGATGAGGGGGTACAGTGATGACAGAATCGGGGCAGTTTGACCTGTCCAGCACTAGTGGTCCCAGCCAGGAAGAGCCTGGACCAGGACTGGAGGGTGAGAAAGGGGCCGACTCCAAAAGCAGAGCCCAGGCACAGGGTCTGAGCATGAGAGAGGGCAAATACCAGCTGTCTTAGCTGGGGTTTCTATTGCTGTGAAGAGACACCATGACCACAACAACTCTCATAAAGGAAACATTTAACTGGGGCTGACTTACAGTCTCAGAGGTTTAGGCCATTATCATCATGGTGAGAAACATGGCAACATGCAGGCAGACATGGTGCTGGAGGAGGAGCTGAGATTTCTGCATCTGGATCTGCAGGCAACAGAAAGCAAGCTGTGTGCCACACTGGGCATAGCTTGAGCATATAAGACCTCAAAGCCCTTCCCCACAATGACACACTTCCTCCAACAAGGCCATACCTATTCCAACAAGGCCACGCCTCCTAATAGTGTCACTCCCTATGGCCAAGCATTCAAACACATGAGTCTATGGGGGCCATACCTATTCAAACCATCACATGAGGCCTCTGGGCTAAAGGGTTTGTAGCCACAGGGAGAAAGAATGGGCCAGCACCAAGGCTGGTAGAGAGAACTCCTAGGACCCTGGCAGCCTAAGAGCAGAGAAGACTCCAGAAAACCATTTTGTTGTTGTTGTTTGTTGTTGTTGTTGTTGTTGTTTTGTTTTTTTGTTTGTTTGTTTGTTTGTTTGAGACAGAGTTTCCTTTGTGGAGGTTCTGGCTGTCCTGGAACTAGTAGACCTGGCTAACCTCAAACTCATAGATCCACCTGTCTCCCTCCCAAGAGCTGGGATTAAAAGCAAGCACACGGGGCATTAGAAAGCATCGTTTACCTGAGATGGTATTTGGTTGCAGCGCGCCCTCTGCTGATAAGTATCTGAACTGCAGGCACCTGTCAGACACCAGGAAAAAGTCTTCTTCCCCCACAGAACACTTAAGACAGCACTATAGTCAGACCTCTGAAGCTTGGGTTTACTTGGGACATCAGATTATCATCTCAGGTAATTTTGCCCAAAATGCATTTAAAGGAGTGCATGTAACAAAAATATCAAACATGTTACATCCCAAACATGAACCATGAATACTAAAGTTGCCCCAGACCCCTTTCAGCTACTGTGTCTCGTGTCTGCAACCCCAGCCCTCTTACAGTGAGAGAGGGGGAAGAGAGTCCGCCATAAGCATGTAGGCTAGCTAGCCTGGAGTACGCTATGCAGCGGCAGAAACAAGAGAGACCCTGCCTCAGCAAGGTGGAAGGCAAGAACCAAGTTCCAAAAGCTGCCCGCTGACCTCCACATGCATGGTGTGGCATGCACACACATGCAGATACACACAGACACAGACACAGACACAGACACAGACACACACACACACACACACACACACACACACACACACACACAGCAGGCTTTCTTTTGAGCCACCAAACAGCTCCCAAATAAAGACATGGAGACTTAATATTAGTTATGAATACCCAGCCTTATCTTATGCTCGTCCCACCGGCTCTTATAACTTAACCTGTTTCTCTTCATCTATGTTTTGCCTCAGGGCTTTTTACCTTGCTTTCATTCTGTATGTCCTACTTTTCTTGTTTCTTCTGTGTCTAGTTGGCTGGCGGCTGCCTGGCTGCCTGGCCCCAGGCATCTTCCTCTCTTTCTCCCTGTTTGTTTGTTTGTTTGTTTGTTTGTTTTTTAATCTCTAGAGCCCTGATTCCTCCTGCTACTTATTCTCTCTGCCCATCAGCCCTGCCTATCCCTCTACTGCTCAGCTATTGGCCATTCAGCTTTTTATTAGACCAATCTGGTGTCTTAGGCAAAGCAATAGATCTTTACATAGTTAAACAAGTGCAGCATAAACAAATGTAGGACATCTTTACATAGTTAAAGTAATATTGTACAACACACACACAAATTTTTAAATTTTTTTAATTAAAAAACATAAAATGTATGGGCATTAATGTAACAGTGTATGGTTTTAAGGTACAAGCATACATTATATGGTGTGTAAAGGCATACAAGAGCATCTATTTCTTCCACTGTTAGTCACTTCTATATCCTTTTGACTAGCTTTCCAAACTGCCCAAGTCATGCCTTGAGGTGAAGCTGAGCACCTTCCTTTCATGGATGAGGCTCTCTCTGGGTTTGAGACCCAAATGAAGAAAAAGTAGCCTGTGATAAGACATTCCAGTGGGTTCTACCAACCCCTGCTGTTTAAAGTCAGAACCACTCCACGTGGCTGCACATGCCTCATCCTGTTGAATTTTCTCCATCTCGTCTACTATCATATGGCATGCTATATGTGCACACATATATGCATATATATATATATATATATATATATATATATATATATATATATATATATGTTGTTTATGTACTTGCTTATTATAAAATCCGTTAGGGGAAATACTTTTTTCTGCCTGCTCATTACAGTATTCCCACCCCACCCCCTCAGGAAAGCCTGGAGCATCGTGAATGCCCACAAACTGGCTGCCGCATGGATATCATGATGAGGCCAAGAGATCTGAGCTAGGACATTCACAGAAGAGGTGGCACACTGACATGGGACAGAGGGAAAGCCACAAGATGACCACTGAGATGCCCAGGCACAGGGAGTGGCAGCTTCTTCTGGTTTGGGGTCCCAGTGTGGTGACATTAGCCAAGACATTCTCATTTAAACAACCACATGCAACTATCCATAGTCCCCACCCTCCCCCTTTTCCACACCCCCACCCTCTCACCTCACCCCTTCACCCTCTCCCCTTCTCCCCACCTCCACCCTCTCTCCTTCTCTCCACTTCCACCCTCCCTTCTCCCCACCCCCACCCTCTCACCTCCCCCCTTCACCCTCCCCCTTCTCCCCACCCCCACCCTCTCACCTCCCCCCTTCACCCTCCCCCTTCTCCCCACCCCCACCCTCTCACCTCCCCCCTTCACCCTCCCCCTTCTCCCCACCCCCACCCTCTCACCTCCCCCCTTCACCCTCCCCCTTTTCCCCACCCCCACCCTCTCCCCTTCTCCTCATCTCCACCCCTGACTTCTAAAGCTTTCTGCTTCTCCTTGCCTGGATCAGTGCCCACACCACCTCACTCAAATCCAAGAAATCAGAAAAAAAAAAAGTAGAACAACAACAACAAAAAACCCACAAAAGTTCAGTTTACTACATAATGGACAAGTAAAATCAAAATCAAGCAGGTAAGCAAAATCTTGCTTTTGTTTTGTTTGTTTTTCAAGAGAGGGGTCTCTCTGTGTGGCCCTGGCTGTCCTGGAGCTCACTCTGTAGACCAGGCTGGCCTTGAACTCACAGAGATCCACCTGCCTCTGCCTCCCGAGTGCTGGAATTTAAGGTGTGTGCCACCGCCACCTGGCTAATAAAGCCCTTGATGCTTGGGGAGGTTGGAAATTGAGTGGAAAGGGAGAACTTCACAGACAACTGTGTGGAGAGGCAGAGGAGACCCACAGACAACTGTGTGGAGAGGCAGAGGAGACCCACAGACAACTGTGTGGAGAGGCAGAGGAGACCCACAGAAAACTGTGTAGAGAGGCAGAGGAGACCCACAGAAAACTGTGTGACTAAGGCAGAGGAGACCCACTGAAAACTGTGTGGAGAGGCAGAGGAGACCCACAGAAAACTGTGACTGAGGCAGAGGAGACCCACAGACAACTGTGTGACTGAGGCACCTCTGCCTGTGTATGAAGTCAGTCTTAAGCATTGGTGACCTGCCTGTCCTTTGAGTGTGCTGGCCTGTTAGGACCCCTCCTGTCCTTTCAGTTGTGTTGGGGTTCCATTCCTCAGCATCCCAGACAGTGCCGGTCTTGCCCTCGGCATTGGCCAGTCTTGTAGTACACCACATTTAATAGAGTTCCTTAAACCTTCTGCTTGTAGCCTTTTTCCCTCTGAGACAGGGCCTATGTGGCCCTGGCTAGCCTGGAACTTGTTATGTAGACTAGACTGGCCTCCAACCCACAGAGATCTGTCTGCCTATTTTTAAAAAAGTTCTTGTTTCTTCGTTTTTCAGTGGGGTTCAGGCTGGCCTCCGACTCACAATCCCCTGGCCCCTGCCATTCAAGTGCTTCAATTAGAGGTGCATACCATCCATCACCCCTGGCCATTTTTAACTCACAACTTCAATGTTAATCATCAAAGTGAGGGCATGCAGGGGGGACTGTAGAGACCCACAGGGGTTTCCTAGTGAGAACTTACTCAGGGTCTGAGAATCTGAGCTTGCTTTACCCAGCAGGGCTGCATACGGGGAATGATTTGACCACAGGCATGGTTACCAGGTGTTTGGAAGGGTCTACACTTGGCTCTGCGGTGTGCTTTGATCTAGCAAGGGGGAGGTCTTTTGCCCAGCCCCTTGGCATTGTTATCAAAAGCCCGTTTGAAGAGACAGAAGGGACCGTTGGGTTTTGATCCAGGTCCTCCTGAAGATATCCTGTGCTTCTTTCTCCTCTTTGCTATCTTTCTATCTAAAAGTTTCTTATCCGTCTCTCCTCCTCATAGGAACCCTTTTAAAAGGTGGGAGCTTGTCTCCCACAGGGGATGAACACTTTCCTTTCCTGTGTGCTAAGGAGGTTGTTGTCTTCTAAATGCAACCAAATGTGTGTGTGTGTGTGTGTGTGTGTGTAAATTTTAGTGGAGTAATCTATCTCCATGTCACCAACCATCCGGCTTGGGTCCTTTTGTTCTCCCTAGGTAGAGATCACACATGGGTAAGAAGAAGCCCTTTAAGTGTTTGCTGTCTTTTGCTTCCCTTGGTCTTGCCTAGTGGACAGCAGCAGTGGGCAGCCCAGCAGACAGGTGGTGGCAGCAGCAGGTGGTGGAGGCAGTGGCGGCGGCAGGTGGCGCCCTCTAGTGTTCTGGTCCTGCTCCAGGTCTTGGATAGTGAGACCCTGAGCTCTACAAGCATCACAGCTCTTGTGTCCTCGTCCCTCAGGAACCCCATAGCCTGTGGGAGGCAACTTCCAGGTGAGCCTTCATACTGGGGCTCCTCGGCAGCTGACGGCATCCCATGTTAGTATAGCTCTGTCGTAGACCTCAGAAGCCAGGGTTCCATAGTACTTAATACCAGCCTCTCTTCAAGCCCTTGGCCTGGGGTATCTGAGACCCTTGGCCTTGAACACTCTGGAATTCTCCCAGCGGCTAGTACCTGCAGCATCCCTTCACGGTCCCTGCAAACCTTTTACAGCCTCAGCTCTCCGCTCCTTGACTGTTCTCTGCTCATATATCACTGTTCCGTCTCGGGCTGCTGTCAAACTAGTCAGTTGCCACCTTACCAATTGCTCAGCCGTCAATGCGGATCTAAGCTGTTCCTGTGGGTTCGCTGCCTTTACCATCACCACAGCTCTGCTGTTTCTGCCGCCGCCTTCTCTGGTCTCCAGTTCCTGTCTCCAGCCCCTCAAGAGCACACTTAACTTCCTGCCTTTACCACTAAAGCAGGGAAGACAATTACACTCAAAGGAAGACTTTTATTGAGCCTAATGTTACAGCATCCCAGGAGGCAGCACAGGGCAATGTCTACCAGTCAATCCGATGAGCAGCCGGTATACACAGGCAGAGGAGGAGGTTGGGATAATCAGACTACACCCTGAGTGCTGATGAAGGTTTGTGTGTGCACCAATCACCTCGCCTCTTTAACGCCCATCTTACAACAGGCCCTCTGCCGGACCATCTGGGAAAATGAGCCCCATCTGGCCGAGGTGGAAATGATTGCAGGGTCACCCGAAGTTCATTGAGGTAATAGCAAAAAGTCTGGTACAAAGTGTTTGAAACAACCAAGGCAATCAGCTGTGATGGTGTACCGTGTTCTCAGGGTGGCTGTGGAGTATTCAAAATACTCAGCGATGCTGGCTGTTTGACCAACGGTCCTCTTGTTCAACGTAGCCAGGGCACCAAGACAGAGTCCAATAGCGGCTGATTATGGAGTCAGACTTCCTCTTCCCCAAACTCTCTCCTTGCTTAGGAAAAAGAACATAAGGCGTACTTACATTAAGAACTTAAAGAGGGGCTGGAGAGATGGCTCAGTGGTTAAGAGTGCTGATTGCTTTTCCAGAGGACCCAGGTTCGATTCCCAGCACGCACATGGCAGCTCACAATGGCCTCTAACTCCACACAAGATATACTCTCACACAAGACATGCATGCGGGCAAAACACTGATGCAAATAAAATGAAAAT
Source organism: Peromyscus maniculatus bairdii (assembly GCF_049852395.1). NCBI lineage: Eukaryota > Metazoa > Chordata > Mammalia > Rodentia > Cricetidae > Peromyscus > Peromyscus maniculatus. The sequence goes on from NC_134865.1 coordinate 71,423,476, forward strand.
AAATAAATAATTTGGGCTAGAGAGATAGCTCAGAGGTTAAGAGCACTGGTTGCTCTTCCAGAGGGCCTGGTGGCTCACAACCATCTATAATGAGATCTGGTGCCCTCTTTTGGCGAGCAGGAATACATGCAGACAGAACACTATACATAATAAAAAACAAATCTTTAATTTAAAAAAGAGCTTTTCATTCATTGTTATTAACGCTAATAACACTAATTAATAGTAATGCTTAACACCTGGCCGGGGTCCCAAGAGGAGTGGGTGTCCCTCCTCAGTCTCCTTTAGACTCTGTCTATTTTAAATGTCCATACTCTCTTTTTATAGATTTAATTATTTATTTATGTGTACGTGTGTGGGTTTACCCACCACATGCTTGCAGGTGCCCTCGATGCCCTAGAGGGTGCGGGATCCCCCCCTGGAACTGGAGTTACAAGAAGCTGGGAGCCATCCCGTGGTGGGTGCTCCAGTGAGTATCCGGGAACACAAATTGGACTTGGTGGGGTTCCTTGGGGGGGGGCACAAGAGTGGGAGGGTAGTGACTCCGTAAACCCTTTACTTCAGAGTCAAAAGTTTGACTTAGTGTGTATTTTATCAACCCTTGGCAGGAAAGAGTGTATGTGCTGTGTGTTAATAAGTGAAACATCCTTTGTGTCCCTAAAATGCCTAAGTTAATTTGGGGCTGCAAAAACAAAAACAAAAACAAAAAAACCTTCTATTCGGCACAATGCAAAGTCTTGAGTACCTGTTAATGGAAATTTCTGGACGTAGAAAGGGTAGTTGACATTTTTGTGATGTTACCATGGACACATTAATAATAAAAAACGTTCCACTACTTTAAGGAGTAATTTTTTAATGTTTTAAAAGATTCAATTAATGTGCCGGGCAGTGGTGACAGAGGCCTTTAATCCCTGCACTTGGGAGGCAGAGCCAGGCGAATCGCTGTGAGTTTGAGGCCAGCCTGGTCTACAGAGCGAGATCCAGGACAGGCACCAATACTACACAGAGAAAACCCTGTCTCGAAAAAAACATAAATAAATAAATAAATAAATAAATAAATAGATAGATAGATAGATAGATAGATAGATAGATAGATAGATAGATAGATAGATAAATATTTAAATATTTAAATAAATAAGTATTTATTTAATGTGTTTGAGTGTTTGCCTGCATTGATTATGCGCACCATGTGCATGCATTGCATGCTGGGGCCAGCAGAGGACGACAGATCCCACGGCACTGGAGTTACAGGTGGCTGTTAGCGGCCACCTGGGTCCCCTGCTTATCACTGCTGAGCCATGTCTCTCCAGCCCCTCAAGGGTAATTTTAACACAGTATTTGCGATCATCAGTCATTTGTCATGGGGGGTGGGGGGGGGGGGGAGGGGGACTCACAAGTTTAGGAGCATTCTTAGGAAAATTGGCAAATTCCAGAAACTAAAGAACTTAAAAGCTGTGTACGCGTCAACTTCTCAGTCCCAAGTACCATTCCAGTTCTTGGCGCAAATACTTCTTTCCGGTTATAATTTTTGCATAATTTAAATTTTTTTTAATTTTCAAAGTTGCCCTAATTCTTTGATAACGAAGACCCTTGTCTTCAGTTACGGACAACAGCCCAACCGTAGCTATTTAGAATTCCCTCAGGTCAGCTATTTTTAAGTTCTGCCCACAAGTGTGTAACCAATCCCTGCCTGTACCAAGCAGCGAGGGACGAGCCCTTCGCGCTTAACTTCGCCCTGCAGGGAGTTGGTCCTTCTAGGCGTCCGTAGCTTGTCTTAGTCACTTCCGCTTCTGACGGGGTCGTTTTGGTGGCTGCACTTCCGGCGGCGGCGGCTAGGACGACCGGGAAAAGATGGTGAGTGACTCAGGGTTTCGGCCGGTGGTCGCGGGCACCGAAGGCGGGAGGAGGAGGCGGCGACGCGGCCCAGGCCTGGGCCCCGCGGCGAGCGGAGGGACGGGAACGCGGCGCTCGGGGTCGGAGCGGGTCGTGCTCCTCGGCGGCCGCGGGCGGGCGGGACGGACGGACGGACGGCGGCCGCGGAGTCCCGGGGACAGACCTGCTGCGAGCCGGGCGGGTAGAGGTTGAAGGGCTGGAACCGAGCCGGGCCGCCCGGCCAATGCCGGGTGACAGCGGCTGAGCCACGGAACCAGCGTGGAACTCGAGCCGCCGGCGACTCAGCGCTGTCCCGTTGGGCCGGCGTCCGGTCTGGGTGCTGCGGGTGGCGGGGGAGCTCGGCGGACCGCGTCGCTGCCCCCATGGGCGCTTCCACTCTAGAGAAGGGAGACAGTAAACATGTCAGGGAGCGGGAGCGGGATCGGGCAGGGCCGGGTCAGCCATCGTTTCGTGGCTGTGTTGTAAGAAGCGGCTGTTTTTCTTAGGGTGTCCGCAAAGGACCCCCGAGGATGTGAAAGCTGAGTAGAGACCGAAAAATTGAGCGAGTAAGGGAGTAGTAATCCGTGCTGATACCGGAGGGAAGCAGGGGCCGGGCAGAAGGATTAGAAAATTCAAAGGACCTGAAACAGCCTGAGATGCGAGGCCAGAACACACAAAGGCCCTGTGAAGAATTATGGAAAGTATTCTGAACATGCACCGGACATTTCTCTATAGTTGTTCTTATTCCTTGGAACAGCCCCGAAGATAATTATTAATATTCCCGTTTTAGTGAGGAAACTGAAAAGCAGCAAGTGGCCATTGGTGGAATACAGACCCTATGTTTTCTAGAGCAGTTAAAACACCCAGGGTTTGCTATAGAGAAGACCTTCGTGTGATTTCTGCCTTTATATCTTACAAGCTTTGTAGCAATGTGCATAAACCTTTTTGGACCTTGGTCTTTTTGTATGTAAATGCAGGGGGTAAAGGATTAAATAGCTCAGGGGTTAAGAGCACTTGCTGCACTTCAGAGGACCCAAGTTCTGTTCCCAGCACCCGTCCTGGAAGTTCACAACCATCAGTAACTCCAGCTCCAGGAAATCCAGTGCCATCTTCTGGCATCCTGGGAACACACACACACACACACACACACACACACACACACACACTTTTAAGGAAAGAAATCTCTTTTTAAAATCAAATGAGATAATATTCCAAGAATGCTTAGTACACTGCTCAGCATATTTTAAGAGCTTTATTAAAGGTTTAGCTCTTCTTCTTCTTTGAGACTGAGAAACATGTAAGGTATCCCAGAGATGAGGAAAATGGCTTCCACCTGTAGCCAAACCGGAACGGTTTGAGAATGGTAGATGAACCTGGGAAGGCTAGGCATGCTGAGCCGAGGACCATAAGGAACAGCTGATGGGTTTGAGGAGGGCTGGGTGATTGGCTGATTGTTTTAGAGGGTCATAGCTCTCTCCTGGGAGGCTGAGGGTCAAATGAGGCAGGGGCGAGAAGAGAACGGGGGAGGGGCGGAAGATAGAGACAAGAGTGTGAAGGATACAACCATGTTGGATTTGGACCAACACCCGTGAAGCCACAGTGACAGGTACAATCCCGACCCAGTAATCTATCATTAGAACCTAATCCATAGAAGTGCTAAGGGTGTATTTGCTGTATTCATTTTCAGCAATAGGTGGGAAGGAGCTGGTATCATCCACTTAAGGACACCAAGCTCAGTGGAGGATCCTGATTCACCCACAGCCACATAGTCTAGTGTTCGGACCAGAATTCAGATTCCACAGGCCACGTTCTCAGGCTTGTCAACAATTCTTCCGTCTGTGGCGGGATTAATGAAATCTGTCTTGGGATTGTGTTGAATTTTAATGGTAGTGAGAGAATAATAGCACAGATTGGGCCCATAATAAACACCTCCTAAGCATTGGTTGCCTCAGACATGAGCACGTTTCCCTAGGAAGCAAGGAAATGTTCTAACTTGCACATCCGATTTCAACATGACTGTCTCCTAGAATCTCTTTTTGGCCCTTATGTACTTTCAGAATAAAACACAAAGTTTTAAGAACCTTGCATGTGGTGGAACATGTTTGACATTAATTCTACTCAGTAACGCTGTGGTGGTTTTGTCTTGATAAGGAAACAGCCAGTATATTAGTTAGAGGTTCCTTCCTGGGCATGACTGAAGGGAGCTGAGTGGCTTCTCTGATCAGTTACTTAACTGTTACTTGTCTTTAAAACACCACCATTGGGCTGATGAGATGGCATTTGACATCAGGCTTGACCACTGGAGTTTTATCTCCAGGACCCACAGATAGAGGGAAAGAATCAATGCTTGTAAGTTGTCCTCTGGCTTGCTTCCACATGTGTGCCCCGGCATGTGCACATGCACCCACACATGCGCTAAACTATGTATTTTCACAAATATATTTAAAATACCTCATTGAGTCATTGCCCTGTGTTCAGCAGTTTTAAAATCAGAAATCCCAGTGCGCTTTTAATACATCAAGTAACACCTTCAGGTGACAGCCTTTCATATTGAGAAGAGAAACTTGTCCAGGACCCCCACGCTGGCAGGCCAGGAGCATGGTAGGGTGCTGTCAGAATCTTCTGGAGAGAGAAATGGTTGTGTAATGTGTGCAACAGCTTTCCTGGAGTCTGGGGTGTAGCTTATATTAAAGCATGTCAAGTTCTGAACCTCCTGGTTCAGAGGAGTGGTCTCTGTCAGCCTCCTAGTGACAGCTACATCACAGAGTGGGTCTTGGTTCTGAGAGATGGTTATTTGCAGAATCTCTCCACACTGAGGGCTTACCTGGGCTGCACGACTCTCAGGTTTCTAAGGGTTACAATGGGTCTTGTGCTGTGTTTTAGAATCACAGTACTAGTGGGGTGTTCTTTTGAAGTGATTGTATTCTGAATTTATCTTTGTCCTTTCTTTTGACAGGGTCAAAGTCAGAGTGGTGGCCATGGTCCTGGGGGTGGCAAGAAGGATGACAAGGTAAATAAGAAGCAAGAGATTTACATGATCTCATGTCACTGTGGAAACTGCCAGTGGGTCTCAGTGAGTTCTTCGTGGAGCCACAAACTTTAAAAAGCCAAGTGATGCCAGGCGGCAGTGGCACACACCTTTAATCCCAGCACTTGTGAGGCAGAGTCAGGCGGATCTCTGTGAGTTTGAGACCAGCCTGGTCTACAGAGTGAGATCCAGGACAGACAGGCACCAAAACTACACAGAGAAACCCTGTCTCCAAAAGCAAAAAAAAAAAAAAAAAAAAAAAGCCAAGTGATGTAGTAGCTGTTTTGGTAAGCTGGATTGCAGGTGGACCACCTGTGTCCTGTTTCTGAAAAGCGTATTGGCCTGAGTTAATGGTTGTTAAAGCATGAACACTGGAGAAGTTTTAAAGTAGTGTGCCTAGGTGTGTAACATACTGAGGTGGGAGAAGTGCCTCGCCTTACTCAGACTTTCGGCAAGTAACTCAATTCTGACCTCTTTGTACTCACTAAAAAATCTGAGTCTCTGCCATTTCTATAAAGAGATCACGTTCACTCAGTACAGTTCAATCTTAGAGTGCAGGGATACGTAATCTGCTTTATAAAAGACAGTTATTTTACAGACCTAGCAGGCTGTATTTATATATGTAACAATAATCAAAACGAGGCCATCAGTGTAAGTGGGACGTGGGGGGTGATGACAGGGATTGGAAGGATGAAGAGAAGGGGAAATAATGTAATTACATTTTAATTTTTTTAAGTATTAATAAAAAGGACAATTATATACACATAAATAACCTAAAAGATGAGAATATTTGTACCCCCTAGAAATAGATGGTAGCGATACAAAATTAAATGCATTTTATAATTTCCTTGTGACTTCTTTTTCCTACTCTTCTAAAAACTCAAGGACAAGAAAAAGAAATATGAACCTCCTGTCCCAACCAGAGTGGGGAAAAAGAAGAAGAAAACCAAGGGACCAGATGCTGCCAGCAAACTGCCGCTGGGTAATGACCATGTCCTCTGCTGTCTTCCTAGCTCCCGGGGACTGCTCTGCACAGAGTACAGTGTGTAAAGGGAGGCAGGAAGTGGGGAGACGGAAGCACCAAGCTGTGGTTATACCCTGGTTCTCCTTAGCTCCTGTGGAGCCTTCTGCTGGGCTGGTGTAGAAGTTATGCTTCATCTGAAAATGCAACGTTAGATGAGAGTGTCTCATGCTAAGAGATCCCATTCACAATGCGCTGTAGTGCACACCTTTAATCCCAGCACTCAGGAGGCAGAGGCCAGCGGATAGGTCACTGAGTTCCGGACCAGCCAGGGCTACATGGAGGGACTCTTTCTCAAAAAAAAAAAAAGAAAAGAAAAGAAAGAAAGAAATCCCATTCATTGTCTTTAAATAGCCAACCCCTCTGAGGTATTAAAAATGTAAGTCATTTATTGCTTTGTAAATTTTCTATTACTTTACAGGGGGCACACACGTGCTACAGTGTGCTTGTAAAGGTCAGAGGACAGCTTTTGGGAGTTGGTTTCTCCTGTCACTTTTCTGGGGATGGAACTTAGGTCATTGGGCTTGCACAGCAAGTGCCTTTACCCACAGAGCTTTATCTTGACGGTCCTGTTGTGCTGTCCCGGCTGCCCTTAGGTTCATGATCCTCTTGCCTTAGCTTCCCGGGGACTGGGGTTAAGTGTGCCCTGCAATGGAAACTACAGTTTACAAATCAGTCTCAGTCTCAGAAACATTTTCATTCTGCAAAATGAAGTATTACGGTATTAAAATTTGGGTTGTGCCTGAACTTAGCTTTATTTTTTATTGATTTTCAAGATTTATTTTATGTGTATAAGTGTTTTGCCTGCCTGTGTATAGGTGAACTGCGCGTGTGCCAAGCACATAGTTTGGAGCTGCCATGTGGGCACTAAGAACTGAGCTCAGGTCCCCTGCTAGGCCATTTCTTCAGCTCCTTTATCACAGTGTCTGTGTACACAAGTGTGCATACATGTCACAGTGTACACAAGTGTGCATACATGCACACTCGGATGCAGTTGTAGGCATGTGGAGGTCAAAACAGCTTACAGGACTCAGTTCTGTACTTCTACCATGTGGTTCTGAGAGATAGAACTCAGGGCTTCAGGTTTGGCACTTTAACCACTGAGCCATGTTGCCAGCCCTTTCTAGTGGCTTTCTGATGAGCATAAAATAAGATTTTATTGTAAAATTTAAGTTCCAGATATATTAAGCCTTATTTTTATTTACAGTAACGCCTCACACTCAGTGCCGCCTAAAATTACTGAAGTTAGAGAGAATAAAAGACTATCTTCTCATGGAGGAAGAATTCATTAGAAATCAGGAGCAGATGAAACCATTGGAAGAAAAACAAGAGGTGAGTGGAAAAGTTTCTGGAACTGTCTTCTTTACTAATTGAATGCGATTTAGAACCTAAAACTGTCATCAGGTGGGATTCAGGTAGTCGGACCTCTGCAGGCCTCTTGGTGGCTAGCTTTTAAAAGCATTCGCTGCTTTGGGCCCGGAAGATGACCCAGCAGGTAAGAGCACTGGCTGTGCACCCTGGCAACCACGTTACCCTGTGAAAAGGTAGAAATCCAGGTGAAGTGCACATCTGTAGTCCTGGCACCCTATAACAGGACAGGAGTATTGTTATTTATTTCTGCTCTTTTTGGGGGGCCTGCAACCCACCTCCCAAATAAATCACACACAGAGACTTATTATTACTTATGAATGCCCGGCCTTAGCATGGCTTAGTTTCTTGCCAACTTTTCTTAACTTAAACCTTTTGCCTCTGGGTTTTTCTGTTCTCTTTCTTCTGTAAATCTTACTCTTACTCTGTAGCTTGATGTGTAGCTGGGTGTCTGGCCTCTGGAGTCCTCCTCCTCCTCTCGCTCCTTCTTCTCCTCCTTCTATTTATCCTGTCTGCTTGCCAACCCTACCTAATTCTCTCTCCTGCCTCACTATTGGCTTCTCTCATTCCTAGATCTTTCCCTCTCCCAGATTTCTCCTTCTATATATCCTCTCTGCCTGCCAGCCCTGCCTATCCTTTCTCCTGCCTTGCTATTGGCCATTCAGCTCTTTATTAGACCAGCAAGTGTTTTAGACAGGCACAGTAACACAGCTTCACAGAGTTAAACAAATGCAACATAAACAGAAGTAACACACCTTAAAAGAATATTCCCCAACAAAGGAGGCAGAGACTAGAGAACCACCCAGAAGCTCTCTGGGTAGCCAGGAGTACACGCACAGCAAGTTCTCTGCTCTCTGCACACTAGATGCACACACACAGAAAACAAATAAGGAAAAAAGAAGGCGTTTGCTTCTTTGTAGCTCTAGCAGACAAACGGATCATCTAACTTAAGGGCCAATGCTTTTCCTTCTTGTTCATATTTAGGAGGAGAGATCAAAAGTGGATGATCTCAGGGGGACTCCCATGTCTGTGGGAACCTTGGAAGAGATCATTGATGATAATCACGCCATTGTGTCCACATCTGTGGGCTCAGAACACTACGTCAGCATCCTGTCATTTGTGGACAAGGATCTGCTGGAGCCAGGCTGTTCAGTCCTGCTCAACCACAAGGTGAGTTGCTGATCTTTAAGGAAACCCACAGGAGTATGTCCTTCCTTAGACCTGGCTGTTTGTCCCAGAATTGGCTCACCAGAGCACTCACAGGATTGGAGAGAAAGACACTGTAACTGGTACTGCTTGTCATAAACAGGATGAAGGGACCTCATGGTCACATGTTAAGACTTGATCCTTTGTAGGTACATGCCGTAATAGGGGTGCTAATGGATGACACAGATCCCCTGGTCACAGTGATGAAGGTGGAAAAGGCCCCCCAGGAGACCTATGCAGACATTGGGGGACTGGACAACCAAATCCAGGAAATTAAGGTATGGAAGGGACCTCTGAGCTTTTATTAATTAATTCCAGCTGTGGATCTTTTTTTTTTGTTTGTTTGTTTGTTTTTGTTTTGGTTTTTTTTGTTTTGTTTTGTTTTTCGAGACAGGGTTTCTCTGTGTAGCTTTGCGCCTTCCCTGGAACTCACTTGGTAGCCCAGGCTGGCCTCGAACTCACAGAGCCTGGCTCTGCCTCTCAAGTGCTAGGATTAAAGGCGTGCGCCACCACCGCCTGGCTCAGCTGTGGATCTTTATGTGTTCTGAACTGTTAGGAATCAGAAGTCACAGTAAACTGTGCGATAGTCCTGCAGCATCTTAACACTTTGCATATTTCCCGTTGAGTGGGTTTTGTGTGAGAACGTGCTGTTCCTAGCTGTGCCGACTTGTGCTGTTGTGTGGAGGTGTCTGTACTTACACGGGCTCACACAAGTGCTGGGACGAGGACATGATCCTGTGCCTGAGTGGCCCTAGAGCCTGGGGAGAAGCGGTTGTTGGGGTGACTGAGCCAGCTCTCTGCCTGCTCTCCCCATAGGGAAGTCAGTGAGGGCTACCCCAGGCCGCCACGGTTGACCTCTCCCACAGTTGGGACTAGTATGTAATGTAATACCCTAGTGGGACCCCCTGTCAGGACATCTTCCCGGGTTCTGGCTGTAGTTTAATCAAAGAGGGTGAGTTTTAACTTTCTTCAGTCTTACTTTGCTCCAGAATGGCTTAAATGATGCTCAAGGCTGACTTCTGGAAAAGAAAAGGGGAGCAGCATAGCCTAGAAAGAGAGGTAATAAAAATTCCAGTGAGATGCTGGCCTCTTCAATAGGCCCTACCGGGTGGAAGTCAGGTGTATCTCCTTTTAAAAGAATGACTTTTCTACTTATTCTATGGAAAGCAAGATATTTTCATGTCAAATAATGCTAATAACTTCAGTTAGACTTTCATTTTTACCGAATGCTTCTTCTCTGTAGGAATCTGTGGAGCTTCCTCTTACCCATCCTGAGTATTATGAAGAGATGGGGATAAAGCCCCCTAAGGGGGTCATTCTCTATGGTCCACCAGGAACAGGTATGCCATGTTGGACACTGTAGACAAATCACTATCTCCAGCAGCACTGGCAGAATATAAGACACCACACACAGGTCCTTGGCTTAACTGGGACTGGGTGGGAGGGAGAGTGGCATTCAAAAGGCCCCGGGTTCAGTCCAGCAAACCAGTACCACCCTGTATACACACAACACAAACATTCTCAACCTTGGTTGGCTGTGCTGGTCCCAGCCTCAAAGGCATGTGCACAATAATCTGGAGCATGGCCAAGCCTCAGACCCGTAGTGGAGATGGCGGCGTTCAAAGTTCTACTGAGGTGTTTGGATCAGGTCTATCTACTGGTGCAGTAGCACTAAGTAAATGTTTGTTGGATGATGATAAAAGTGCATACACATTTATTCATTATAGTTAGTTGTCCTGAGCTGTAGAGACCAATATGTAGCAGTGCTTACTCTGCAGTTGAAAACAGGAGTGGTCGGTCATTGTTGAGAGAGCTGACATTGAGTTCTAACTGACCTGTGGTCAAAGCTACCAAGGGACTGAGAAGTCCCTTCCTCCAGAAGCCTGAAGCTAGAAGAAAAAGCCGCCACTCTGCTTCATCTCATGAGAAAGTAAAGCTACCATGAGGCCGGTGCTGAGCCCAGGGCCACAGAGCATTGAGCTGGTGCGGGGCTGGAGCTGCAGCACTGTGCACTGGCCTGCCAGCATGTAGTGAATGGATGTGGACACTGCAGTGCACGGTGGGCGGGCCTGTCCGAGGGGCAGGGCTTGTTCAGGGATTCCCTGTAAGCCGGCAGCTTCTTTGGCTGCTTCTGGACACTAAGATCTCATCCTCTTAAGAGGCGCTACTCTGTCTTTACCGCCCTGGTCGGTCCGTGGCCAAGGACAGCATCATTACCACATGTTGTCACAAAGTTTGGCCCTTGGTCATTTTCCAGCTGCCTAAGGCCAATTAGGCAGTTACAGTTCTGCCTCTGCATCCTGAGCCAACACCCAGCCCTCTCCCTTTCACAGGGGCCATGGTCTTACTAGCTCTAAAAGTCTTGAATTGAGTGCTCTGGTGACTGGTCTTTGGAGCTGGGACCAGCATCCACATTGCTTAGAGCTCCCAAGTAAATTCAGTGTGCACAGTCAGCCACAGTTGAGAACTTGTTTTGTGAATGTGTGTAACCTGAAAGAAAGTACCAGGGCCTAGAGCAACATTGGAAACACCATTTGAGATCCGTGAGAGGAACTGCCTCCATTGGGAAGGGCATACCACAGACTGAGACGTCTCCTAAGCTTCCTTCCCCAGCTCTCCTCTGTGGGCTCCATTGACTGGTCCTGCTTTCAGTATTTGGGCCACTCACAAGCCCACCCAGTACCACCTTGCTAGTAGTGGACCCTGTGGCCTGTGCTGGAGGCTGCTTTGTGTCCTAGGGCCAGGCCTAGGGTTCCCAGACAGTATTTTATCACTGATAGTTCCATAGCAGTTATTTGGTCTTCTAGTCTTGGGTTGGATGGGTTAAGTTTTGTTTTGTTTGTGTGTATGTTTGTTTATTCATTCATTAGTTTTGACTTAGGGTCTCATAAAGGCCAAGCTGGCTTTGAATTCACTATATAGTTCAAGATAACCTTCAACTTCTAATCCTCCTGCCTCTACCTCCCAAATGCCAGATTCTAGACATGTACCACCATGTCTGGCTGCATTAATTTATATGCAACTTAGAATGGACCCAGGAAAAAACTCCTTTCCAAAAAAACCAGATTGTTGTATTGCTAGTGCAGAGGTAATTACCGTGATCGTTTAGGGCAGTGGCTCTCAGCCCTCCTAATGCTGCAACCCTTTAATACAGTTCCTCATGTTGTGGTGACCCCAACCATACAATACTTCATTCCTACTTTATGTCTGTAATTTTGCTACTGTTATAAATCGTAACATAAACATCTGATAATGCAGGATATCACGACCCACAGGTAGAGAACCACTGCTTTAGAGGCTCCTTTACGCTCAGGTGTAAAAATAACCAAGTAGGGCTGAGAAAATGGTTCAGTGATAAAGGTGCCTGCTGCACAAGCCTGGCAACCTGAGTTTGATCTTCGGAACCCATGTGAAGGTGGAGGAAGGGAAGGGCCTCTGCGAAGGTGTCCTCTCCTCCACGTGTGTTCCATGCACATGACCCCCACACACCACACAACACACAATTTTTTTAATGAGAAAAAAATAACCAAGTAAAAGATACTTGCTGACGTTATCGTGATGACGTTAAGAGAGTTCAAAGCTGTCGGAGTATGTAGTTAGGCTGGGAGAGCAGAGCACCAGACAGCTGCTGGTGTGTGGTGAGGGGTCTTAACAGCAGCTACATGGTTTTCTCCTTTGTCTTATTCTTTTTACCCCAAATAGGTAAAACATTACTGGCCAAAGCAGTAGCGAACCAAACTTCAGCCACCTTCTTGAGAGTGGTTGGCTCAGAGCTTATTCAGAAGTACCTGGGTGACGGGCCCAAACTTGTTCGGGAGCTGTTTCGAGTTGCTGAAGAACATGCACCATCCATCGTGTTTATTGACGAAATTGATGCCATTGGGACCAAAAGGTAGACTTGCCCTGAACTGTTGTATGAGATAAAACAGTGTCAGGCCCTCCCTGTGTAGCAAGTCCTTGCTGTGCACGGCCCTCTGCATACTTGGCTCTCGGACCTCCATGGGCCTTAAGCACCCACCCAGGCAACGTCTGGAGACCATTTGTGTCATAGCACTTGCATGAAGCCAGTACCATCCGGACTCTAGGGGCTTGCTGTAATGATGGTTGTCTTTGCCCTCCAGTTAGTGGGTTGGGCCATCAGGCACCAAACAGGGAGACAGAAAAAATGATGGAGCTGAGGCACTGAGTTGCTGTGCAGATCTGTGGTCTGTGATGTTGGGAAGTGTCTTCATCTGTGCTGCTGCAAACACAATGGCTGGGTGGATTCAAAAGGCAAAAGCTTGTTTTCCCTCTGTGCTGGGGCCCTAGCATCAGCGTGTGCTCAGGGCCGCCTCTGCTTCCAGGATTATGCTTGTTCTCAGTCCTCCAACATCCAGCAGTCAGCAGAGAAAAGGGGCCCGTGCCAGCTCCTCCAGCCTTTTTAGAAGGCGTTAATCACTCATCCATCACAGTGGCCATTGTTAAATGTGAACTTTCCTGACCAGAGCACAGGTGCTGATAATGTTTTGCCAGAGTCATAGGGGGCAGCCTTTGGGCCAAGAAAAGAAGGCTGGGTTTCATGCTGCGTGCTTGCTTTTAACAGAATGGCTGGGTCTTTGTTTCTTCTTTTTCTAAAGATATGATTCAAATTCTGGAGGTGAGAGAGAAATTCAACGAACAATGTTGGAACTGTTGAACCAGTTGGATGGATTTGATTCGAGGGGAGATGTAAAAGTTATCATGGCTACAAACCGAATAGAAACTTTGGATCCAGCACTTATCAGACCAGGTCAAATTTGCTTTTGTTTCCTTGTAGAAAATTAATGAGTTTGTGATTGAAATATGCTTTGGGGGATGTTATACAACGGTACACAGAATGGCAAATACTATTGTGTGCATAATTTACCAAAAACACATCTACTTGACTGGAGAGGTGGCCTAGTTAGAAAGGTGCCTGCCTATCAGCAGGAGGGCTTGAATTTTGTCTGCAGAACCCATGTACAAAAGGTGGGTGTCATGGTGTGCAGCTGTGACCCCCACCCCCCACCCTGCACTGGGGAGGTAGAGACAGATAGTGGGACTTGCTGGCGGGCCAGCGTGCCTAGCAAGCTGCCTTTGGCAAGCTCCAGGTCAGTGAGAGACACTGATCTCAGGAAACACGGTGGTAGGTGCCTGAAGTTGTCCTCACCACATGTACACACACACACACACACACACACACACACACACACACACACACGAGTTCAAGTCTGTCTCCTTGAGATCCCTCGCTTTCTAGTTCCTCCCCATACTCAGAAGTTCTAGCCTCAAGCGTTTGCTTTCATCCCTAAGGAGTCATAGGCCATGATTTATTGTTTACATTCAGGTAGCACTGGAAGCCATAATTTGCAGCTAGTTTTTGTAGTGTTTCTAAGGTAGACACTAATGCCATTCAAGATCTCCCTGGTTTATTCCTGAAGGTATCAAGTCAGGGGCTTAAGGGGGCTCAGTTCAGATGTAGATGGTGACAAAGCACAGAAGTGAGTGTTCACTTTTTAGGGTTTGTGTGTCACCCCACATCATCGTCCAACACCTGTGGGTGGCTAAGGCTCTGAATTGGAACAGTCTGGGTCTGAATGGAAGTCGCTGAAAGCTTTGTACCTGCAGGCCGCATTGACAGAAAGATTGAGTTCCCTCTGCCTGATGAAAAGACCAAGAAGCGGATCTTCCAGATCCACACAAGCAGGATGACACTGGCTGATGATGTAACCTTGGATGACTTGATCATGGCAAAGGATGACCTCTCTGGGGCTGACATCAAGGTGAGTAACTGGGTGGGCTGGCTTCCTCGGGGAATTTGGTCTTTTAGGGAAGACTGCAAACTCTAGGGGTGGCACTTAGGCCAAGTGTGTGGATGCCTCGGTTTTACCATCATAGTCACTTGGTGGCTTTAATATTATATCCAAATGGAAGATTTGCTTTTTATTCAAAGTCATTTAATGCATTAATCTGTGAAGTAAATGACCACACCCCCGTGAACCCACAAGGATCAGTCACTAACATTGTTGACCACCCACTGTACAAGGCCTGAGTGACCTGCTTGAGTAAGTCAGACTTCATCTTTAGTCCTCTGCCAGGAAAGTGTCTGCTGGGAGAGGTCACCCCAGAGCTGCAGAGGCCCCCCACACTGCACTGTCGTTCCCACCTTGTGTTGATGAGCTACTCAAGTTTACTGTTGGTTTTGTTGCAAATGAGTTAGTACGTTTCTCCTCGGCTGCCCAGTCTTTATGTCAAGGCCTTTGAGCAATGAATGTGGTGCAGGCTCCTTTCCTTCAAGGAGCGGGGTCTTCCTCAGCATGGGTCTTAGGTAGAAGCGGCACACTGAGTGCTTCTCCGGGCCAGTGCCTGCACTCAGGTCATTAGCATCAGTCCCACAGAACTGAGTTAAAGAGCTGAGTTTTTCTTTTTCATTGGAAATTACTTTTAATTGTACTACATAAACTTTTCTTAAAATTTTCCCAGCATTCAGAGAAGTACATGTATACCCACATGCCCATCTCCTACATTGGCTAACCTTTTCCTGTCCTCATGCACACCTGCTTTTTGGCTGAACCATTTAAAGTAAATAATTTGATGACCATTTCCACACAACATTCAGTGCCAGGATTGTGGTATTTTTGCTTTGTTTGGCGTTGTTGTTGTTTTTAACATTTAATTTTTAATCATGTGTGTCTGTGTGGGGGAATGTGCACAGGAATATAGGTACCTGCAGAGGCAAGAAGAGGGCATCGGAGTCCTTGGAGCTGGAGTTCCAGATGGTTGTGAGCCCAGAGTGGGTACCAGGAACCAAACTCAGTCCTCTGCAGGAGCAGCATGCACTCTTAACTCCCAAGCAGTCTCCTCAGTGCCCTGGATTGCATTCTAACGCATGTGTCCAAGGGCTCTTGTTTCACTTGGGCAAGAACTACTGAGGAATGTATTAGAATAACTACTGTATGCCAACATAGCTAACAGGAATATGTGTATGCTCTGAGTCCAGGTAAATGAAATGGGCATACACTCAAGTCCCTGCCTTTGGGCCTATCACTTGCTCCATCTCCTAGAAATATCTTTAATGAAAGTAAAGCTACAAGAATTTACTGACTGGCCAAACCACATAGCTTGTCAGAACCTGAGCCACAGCTCAGAACTCCAGGTCCCTGGGCCAGTTCTCTCCCTTAAAGTCTTCCCAGTTTATACATCTTGGATTCTTTCAGAAATTATGATGCATGAGACATTTAAAAAATAACCTGTTCCCAAATGAGCAACTGTGTTTAGTCTTATACTTTATTTCAAAATATCTCTCTGAATTCCGTAAGATAAAAATAAGTGTTTCAGCTGAACATACTGGGTTTTTTTTGTTTGTTTGTTTGTTTTTTTGGTTTGGTTTTTTTTGACAGGGTTTCTCTGTGTAGCCCTGGCTCTGCCTGTCCTGCCTGTCCTGCCTCTGCCTGGGATTAAGGGCATGCCCCATTAAGCCCAGCTCATACTGTTCTTTCTTTCAGGCAATCTGTACAGAAGCTGGTTTGATGGCCCTGCGGGAACGCAGAATGAAAGTTACAAATGAAGACTTCAAAAAATCTAAAGAGAATGTTCTTTATAAAAAGCAAGAGGGCACCCCTGAGGGGCTCTATCTCTAGTGACCCACGTTTGCCTTCAGGGAAGTTAATGCATTCCCCGACCTGGGAAGGTGGGAAGCTGCCCCAAGGAATCCATTTTTCCAGTGAGTTTCGCTGGTAGAGCCTATCTCGAAGGATGCTGTGCAGGGTGCCCATCAGGCATCTCCATCCGTGGGTCACTGTGTTGTGCTGCTCTCTGCTCCCAATAAAGGGTTGTCTGGTTTGCTTTCTATTGCTGCGATGGACACCATGACCACAACCAACTAGGGGGTGGGGCAAGAGTTCACTTCATCTCACAGCTTAGTCCCTCACGATGGGAAGTCAGGACAGGAACCTGGAGAAAGAACTAAAGCAGAAAGGAACTGGAGGAGTGCTACTTCCTAGCTTCCTTATACACCCCGGGACCACTTGCTGAGGGGTGGCACCACTCACAGTGGGCTGGGCCTCCCACATAATCGTTTACTAAGAAAATGCCAACAGACTTGCCTGTAGTCCAGGCTGATGGAGCGGAGGCATTTTCTCAGTTGAAGTTCCGTCTTCCCAAACAACTCTAGCTTCTGTCAGGTTGACAGAAGTAGTCAGCATAGGCAACACTTTACAGCTGCTGAGGCTGCACGCCCACAGCTCCCTGCCGCAGACAGGAGGGTCCCGCACTAGGGAAGCTTATCGGCACCACAAGGACACCCTTCATGTGTCCAAAGCCAGTGCCTCAGACAGAGCCACGGGGCCAGTGGTCTTTGCACAGTAAAGGCTAAGTTAATGTGGCTGTTTTTCAGGAGACCAGTTTGCTCTGTGGACTGCAGGGCTCCGTAGTGGGCAATACATGTTGTTCTCAAGAGGCTGAGGATCCCTGAAATTAGTCAGTGAAGGATCTTATCCCAATCATGCCTGCCTTTGTTCTGGGTTCAGAAACTGCAGCACTTGTTTTCTTTTGTTTTTCCAGACAGGGTTTCTCTGTGTAGTTTTGGTGCCTGTCCTGGATCTCACTCTGTAGACCAGGCTGGCCTCGAACTCACAGAGATCCGCCTGGCTCTGCCTCCCAAGTGCTGGGATTAAAGGTGTGCGCCACCACCACCGGCTCTATTTCCTTTCTAAATAGATGATTCCTCAGAGCCACAAGGCAGCAGGTGGCCTGTGAAAAGAAGGCATATTCCTTTTTTTTTGGTGCCACCGAGACTTCCTTTAAACAGTACATTTGTCTCAGTTTACAGGTCAAGAGACCACTCAAAAAGCTAGAACCTTGGTATCCACTGCGCTCCTTTCTGGAAGCTCAAGAGAGAATCCAGTTTCCTCGAGGTCCAGGTTGGCAGAACTCAGCTCCTTGTCGCTGCAGGGCCCAGGTCAGCACATGCTGTCAACTGAGGACCTTTTGCAGCTTGTGGAGGCCACTCCCATCCATCCTCCTGTGTCTGTTCCTTCCTCCTTTCCTTTTTTACTTCCCAAGAGTCTCGTGACCAGACTGGGCCTACTCGGATAACCCAGGACAGCCTTCTCGCTTTTTTTGAATTGTTTTGTTGTTTTAGACAAGGTGTGTGTAGCCAGACCAGGCTGGTCTCGAACTCAAGAGATCCCCCTGTCTCTCTCTGCCTCCTGAGTGCCAGGATTAAAGGCCTGCACCAGCACGCCCACCCTGGCTAACCCTCCATAGGTTATTCACAGGTTCCATCATGGGGGTGGGGAAGAGTTCTGTCTAGCAAAGGCTATACTCGGGTAGCCCTGTGCAGAGTGGGTGCAATTTATTTGTGTAGAGATGGATATCTATGAGAAGCTACACAGCATCAAAACTCAGCACTGAGGATGCCACCTGGCAGGAGTGTTGAAGACCAAGGGTAAGAATTATGTACATGGAAGGGTGAGAAGCAATCACAGGACAGCATAAGGTCCTGTATCTAAATCCCAACATACAGGGAAAATAAACAGTATTAATAGAGGCAAAGGCAGAAGCAAGAGTTCAAGGCCAGCCTGGACTCCGGCAGGCATCCCTGCAGTGAATACAGACACGCCATCTCCTCAGCCAGGCTAACAGGAAAGGCTGTGCGGCAGAGCTCCCCCACAGTAAAAACGACTGCCTTCTCATGGCCTTCATGATCAGAAAGGCGAGCTCCGGTCAACTGGGAGCAGCTGTGGTCATGGTTCAGCCTGCTCCAAGGTCACCAGCAAGCTTCCTGCAGAGGGTGCTGGTGCCCTGCCCGAGGTTTCCACAGTACTGAGCACATGGGCACCTGGATTCCAATAGAGGGTAGATTCTGAGCAGTGCCGCACAGACCCAAAGGTCCCTGTGGATGCTGCTGGTCCCCAGAGCAAGACAGGAAATGTTTAAATAACCATCTGCTGGGTGGAAGATAAAGAACAATGTATCTCTGCTTACCAGCCCAGGGAAAGGGGAGGTCTCCATGGCAAGCAGCCAGACCTGTGACAGGATCATGGACACATGCAGTGTGACAGGCAAGCGCTGACTAAGCGGGGGCTGAGGGAAGGAATACGAAGCTGCACACAACCACAAAAGGTTTTGTGTGTGTGTGTGTGTGTGTGTGTGTGTAGTTGGAGGAATACGAAAATGCACACAACCACAAAAGGTTTATCACTGGCACGACTCCATCTGTACATCATTGGTCACATATATAATATGTAAAACAGTCCAAACCCCACCCAGACGGTTAAGCAAGCCCTGGCACAGCCATGGCTCTCCTGGGCCCTCTGTCCTCGCGGTTCAGCAGACCAGCGCTGCCCCCGGTGTACGCTAGTCCTCCAGCAGCAGGTCCAGCTCCTCCAGGGGCAGGCGTACACGAAGCTCCTTCTCGGTCATCAAGTCCAGGATCTCCTGTAGCTCGTCTGGGAAGTACTCCATGGCATCCATGTACAGCACCTAGCAGCAGAGAAAGACAACACTGGCCGTGAGCACAGAGCAAGATCACGGAGGGTCCCAGTGAGTCCCATCCCTCCGGCCTGCAGAGACTTGCCTAGCTCAGCCAGCTCTGCGTGTCCAGGGGAAATGGCAAACGGCCGTAAACAGTAAATGCAGAGTGAAGCACTCCCTCGGACGTGGCCAGCACGGTCAGCGCTACAGTTCACCCTCAGTTTGGTTTCCCAACGCCTCTTCATCTGGGTAGGACATGGGCATCTGGGCATTGTGGGAGAATGTTGGGAAAGCACTAACCCCATGGAGCACCATCTCAGGACAGTGTCGCTAGGAAAAGGCTTTGGCAAAGCCACACCCTGACAATGCCGGGCAGAGGCGGGCTGGAAGGTCCTTGAGAAGCTGAAGACGCGACAGTGTTTAAAGCTTACCTTTGCCCAAGGACAGCTCTGGAGTGCCTTGTAGAACACACCTTTGCTTCTCTCCTTGTTCCCTAAGGAAACCTGGGTTAGGAAGAGATCGTTAGGTGAGCGATGGAGGCAGGGAGGCTAAGGCTACAATGTGCACAGTCTGCGCCTGCCCTCAGATACCAGAAGCCGGCCTGTGTCGGGGCTGACACCATCTTGACAACCCATGGGATGATTCCCAGGTGCCAGAGAATGCTCTGGGGCCACTGCTGTGTTGGGTCATTCAACACTTAATTTCGGAAGCCTTGGGTCTCCTCTTTTAGCACTACTGTCTAGTGTTAGTGACACCTAGGCTCGGGACGAGACATGTCCACGAGGCGAGGCTCATGACTTCGTACGCATGGGAAATGGTCTGCCATTTTGTGAAAATCACCCTCAGAGACCAAATAACGAGGATCCCTGGGTACTGGATCCCTGGGTACTCGTTCCGTCATTTCTCTGAAAGGCCTTGTAAGACAAGCATGACGGCACATCCACACGGGGAGGCCGGCAGGAGGTTCAAATCCTAAACCAGCCTGCACTAGGTAAAAAGACTGTCTAAAACCATGACTAAATAGTAAAGATTCAAGGGCTAATTAGCCCATAGCCTATTACAAGTTTCTGTCAGAGCCTAGAGGTCATTCTGCCTTAGAGGTAGCCTGATGGTGGCCTCTCCAGCTCCCACCTAGGCTGCTCCGTGAGATCTGGAACTGGGGGGCCTCTTGCAGGCCAGGCCAGGCCAGACCACTGCCCCACTACTGTATTAGTATCACTACAGGCCACCCATGATCCAAAACACACACAAATGTTTCTGGAGTGTGAGTGTGTGAGTGGTGAGTGTGTGTGTGTGTGTGTGTGTGTGTGTGTGTGTGTGTGTGTGTGTGTGTGTGTGTAAGATGTTCGGGTCAGATGTGAGCCACCTGCTGGATTTTCTAGAAATGGAACCCCGGTCCTCTGGAAGAGCATCAAGTGCCCTTAACCACTAAGCCATTTATTTCTTCAGCCTCGGCCATCCTTTCTCTTTTTTTCAAGTTTGATTCCCATGGTCTGACTCCCATGGTCATATGTGTGGCTCAGAAGACTCCTGCTCTGAGGATGAGCCTCTGAATTTGTCCCCAAAGAGTTAATGTGCCTCCTTCCTCCCAAGTCAACACACTTCAATGTCCTCTCTTAAGTACTGACTAAGTGGAAGAACAAAACTGTCACTGCACTCTCTTAGCCATGTACAGCTAACCCCAGACCCCAGTATGCCCAGGCACAAGGACGCTAGCCTCACTGAGAACTGCTCTCTGGCATTTCCTTCCAAAGCCACCTCAGAAAGCCGCCGCCTTCCTGCATCAGGTGTGGCAGGACCCAACGCCAGGTGAGAGCCTAGAGGTGACTGTGTTCCCTCCCCGATGTCATAGTCTAAGGCATGGCCTTGAGTACACCTGCCCCTCTTAGAGCGGTTTCTCCTGGAAGCTACCTGCCTCTTCCCACCCTACCTTCTTCATGTCCACCGAGTCCTTGCACATTTCCGTCAGGGCTGAAACATGCTAGGGCCACTCCCTCCTTCCCAGGGCTCCCTGTTACCCTGTGGCACTGTGACTAGGAAATCATGTCCTACCAGGCAGACCAGGAACATCTCAGAGCACTAACGGCCTCTGTGCAAAGGCAAAGGAAGTACAGCTACCAGAAGAGAAGGGAGCTGCTACAACGCCAGGTCCTTGGCTAGAGAGCACAATCACGTGCTGGGCATTCACTAAAAGAAGGGCTAACAATTGCAAATGTGGATGTTCAGCCGCTCAAAAGCATCTTTTGAGGATGGAAGAGTCCTTCTCAGAAACGCTGCCATCAAATAAGAAACTTGGTCTCCAAGGCTCTGGGAGGTCAGGAACCCAGCTTTAATAATGATCTGCCAAAGATGCAGCTGGCCTGTCTCGTCACACCAGCTACCTGCTTTCAGTTGGCTTTAAATCCCCAGTTCTCTAAGTCCTACAGCTGACTGTGGGCTCAGTCTCCTGCTAGTACAGCCACAGATAGCAGCTCTGATGCATCATGATGATAATGGTTGCCTGGGTTCCTGTTCAGGGACTTGAAGGCCATTTTTGATAAGGCCACGGCTCTTCACATGTCTTGTTAGTGTGACCTTGGACATCAGGAGGTTGAAAACACTCCAGCCCTCAGGCCACACTTCCCCATTTTGAGAACAGTATCCCAGGGAGAACTGTGAGGTCTGACTGCCACATGTGCAGAAAATGCATGGCCCTTCCCATGCAGCATGTTCCCATTTCTTTACCGCATGAATACCCCCAGTCCCCATTCTAAGGAGGCAGATTTGAGGTGTGTGTCTCCCATGTCCTTGCTCAGTCGGCTTGTCAGTGGGCAATTTCTCTTTAGAAATACTGTAGGTGGGAAAAATAAATGGCCCTGGCTTGGTCACACTATCCCTGTCTCTGGGTATTGGATCCCTCCTGGAGGGAGGGAAGGAGATCCTATACAGAGGCTTCTTCTACCCCAGGAACCAAGACTCACAGGCACCATGTGATGCATACAGTGAACAAGTGCCTAAGTCAGCCCTGAGCCAGGCACACAGTCTTCTCTCCAAAGGCCAGCCAGGGCAATAGGAACAAGGGCTGTCACTCTCCATTTCTAGAGGCTAACTAGGGTTTAATAATCACCTGCTTGGGCATCTCTGTTCCCAACTGATGTGTGCCGCCTTCTGATGGGGACACAACATCTCAGAAAATTAAAAGACAATTTATAAAAACTGACATCACCCTCCCCAAATGTAAGCTTCACCTCTCTCTAGCACTTCCTGTGTGACTTCCTGAAGTGACACTGAGGCTCAGGAGGGGAGGAAGGCTGAGCAGAGGCTTCCTCTCCCACCAGCCCTGAAAATGAAAGCCTTTCCAAATGGCCTGGGATCTGTGAGCAGACCGAGATGAACAGCACACTACATGGGAGGTAAAGACCTAACGGGGACAACCCGGAACTGCCACAGCTCCTTTTACACAGCGAGACTTCCTGCACTGTGCACAGCGGTCACATAATGGCTGACTGGCTTATCTCCTTAGATGTCCTTCGCTACTGAGAAGGAAACTGTCACTTTCTCAACACCGCCACCAGCTCGGCTCAAAGTGCTGATGTGCACAGAGCAACAACAGCTGGAACGTCCCCTCAAACTCGGTCTGCCATCTGCCAAAGGGCAACCTAAGCAGGACTAAGTGGGGAAACTCGGCTGCTGTTTGTCTGACTCTTCTTCCTACAGCCAACTCACAGCAAGCTTTAACGTCCTCAGCATTTCTGCCGGGAAAAGTAAGCATGCCAGCATGCTGCACACCTTCCAGAGGCCGCAGGACACAAGCAGGCAAGCCACTCCGATGGCCTTTCACGGCCGTCTCTCCCATCCTCCCCAGACACTTGCTGACGCACGTGTAACTGAGCTCTCATTCATTTTTTTTAACTGTAATTAATTAACAAAGTGCTAGGAGCCCACCCAGCTGCCTCAGGAACTGCCAGACAAAGACATGCTCTAACTAGTCCTTCATTTTAACACCACCTCAAAGATAGAGATTCCTTCCGGGTCCAGACTTTTCAAGTCCACAGAAGATTTCTGCACACAACCCAGGCAAACCTGGCTCACTGCGGTCTCAGAAGAGTTCTGTCATCTGACCTTCCCTGCATGCATCTGGACACTTGGGACGTGGAGCTGGCGAATACACAAGTATGCATCCACTCTAAAGCTCTTTCCTCTGCTCGGGAAGACTGAGGGGGACGGGGAAGTCGGGCAGGGGTCTGACTAAAGCCAGGTTTTCCTGCTGCCTGCGCCAGGCTGCTGGGCAGTCCAATCAGGACGTACCACAGGCACCATTTCGGCATAAACCCTCGTCGGCCATAGACTTGGGCTCTCTAGAGACTGGCTGGAAGCACTGGGGACACAGTCCGCGGTAAAGTGCTTGTGCTGGAGCACAGAGGAAAAAGACCAAGTCCCACAGAAAGGCAGACCTGTCAGAAAAACACCCGACTTCTCAATGGAGACTCTGAAGGCCAGAAGGGCCTGCACAGATGTGCTGCAGACACTAAGAGACCATGGATGCCAGCCCAGACTATTATACCCAGCAAAACTCTCAATCACCATAGACAGAGTGAACAAGATATCCCACGACAAAACCAGATTTAAACAATACCTATCCACAAATCCAGCCCTACAGAAAGCACTAGAACAATGCCAAGTCAAGGGCTGAAAATAAGGCTCTCCTTCCCAGGCGGTGGCTACCAACAACTGCAGGTTTTTCTACTTATAAATTTAGACACAGGGCTTCAACAAAACAAAAACAGAGAGTCAAAAAATATTTTCTTACCAAAAAATTCAAATACATCCTCCACAGTAGGGGGCACTGGCTGCCCTTGTCGCTCCGAATTGCATTTTCAAACAGGGCCCTGATCCGATGCGTCAGGCCGGTCTCCGGGATGGTGGCGTGGACCTCTCTACCACCTACTCTGCAAGGAAAGAACCCAGGTCATTCCGAGATGAGTTCTGTCCCCAACATCACGGAGGAAGACATACTCCAGCAATGACCGAGGTCAGCAGCACCTCTATCAGTTTTTGGGGAAGCGCTGTCCCCCAGGGGTGAGCATGTGGACAGCCTGTGCAGGTGAGGCTGGAGCCCAGGCACTGGCCAGGGCTGTGTGTTCTGCACCATGCTGAGCCTGCCCGGGAAGCCTACACAAGCCCACCCTGTGATCAGAATGCCAAGTCCTGCCTGGGGAGAGAAAAAAAGGTCTTTGCAGTTAGACTCAGGCGGAGTGACTAAGTATCAATGGAAGAAACCAAATCCAAGCAAAAGGAAGCCTCACTAAAAGCAACCCTATGTCTATGACCGACGTGACGCAGCAGCAAATATTCCAGAAGGAACAATGGCTCCCAAGCTCCCGGTTCCAGGATGACCATTTACTAAGTCAAAGGAAGGCAGGTGGAGCATGACGCCATTCTCCATGAGTGCTGCCAGAAGCTCACAGCTCCTGTGGAACTGTGTGCCACCTTCAAGCCAAGCACTTGCTGCCCTGGACCTGAGAGGAAAGCCCAGCAGGTCAGCTCTTCCACGGTTCCCACTTGACAGAAGAGGAAACTGTCCGAGAGATGAAGTGCTTGCCCAGAGTCACCCAGGGACAAGGGGCAGAGCAGGCACTTGAATCAGAGCTGACCTCTAGAGTCCGTGCTTGACAGAACAGTGCTCGCATTCCATCTCAGGCACACCAGAAATAAAGGGCAGGTCCACACTTGGGGCAGGAAGACAGTCACCAGTGGTTCTAAGGAGGAAGGAGCTATTCCTAAGTGTCTTACTCACTTTCCAGTCTGTTAGCAGAAGCATCTAGAGCAGTGCAGCAGCTGTGGCAGGGCCTGAGACCTGGCAAGGGGCTGAGAACACAATAACCACCCCATAGAGGTCTGTGAGACCCAGCATGAGACCGCCAGTAATTACCTCTGGACAGAGTCCACCAGCCTCTTCCTCATCTTCTCGGCTTCAATTGCAAAGAGCCAAGGCTCCAAGTGTTTGGCAGACCTGGTGACGATGTTGAAGAATCTTCTGGTCTTGTTAGCACTGTGGGACTTATTCTGAATCTGTACATATGCCCTCCAGAGAACCTGATTGCCTGGATATAGCTTGAGAGCCTCTGAGAGCGTCTCTCGGAGTGGAGCCAGGGGGTACACACTAATGTTCATGTGGAATCGCAGCAGACTTGTATGCATCAGGGTAATCGCTTCGAGAACACTGCTCAAACTCTGAGGGCTGGTGCTATCCTCCGGCCCAGGACCTTCTGGGAGAACAGAGCCCTTCAGCTTGGCAAACACCTGTCCATATATCTGCACAGCAGCGTCGATCCCCACAGTCAAATACTGGAAAAGCATAAAGCATCTGACCAAGCTACCCAGGCAGTCCAAGGACTCTGTGCTAGCTGGGTCAGAGGCACAAGTCTGTCCCAGACAGTCCTGCAGGGCGTGCTCGTAAGCCTTTCGAGCTTTCAGAACCTGAGTGGCCACGACCTGCCCAGTGTAGGGCCCATAGGGACTGCTCTCGGTCAGTCGCGTTAACACATGGACAGCCCGGCCTGTGGTGGCTCCTCTCGAGTCAGGCGACAGTTCCATCTCCAGCTCGGCATAAAGCAGACTGAGTTCACAGAGTTCACGGTCCTTCCGCTCACTGCTGCCTGCCATGCTGAGTGCTGTATCAAACACCTTTCTGGCATCCTCTATGTTGCCAAGCAACCACTCTAGGTGTGCATACTGCTTCCAGAGGCAAAAGTTGTTGCGGTTTTCTGGCTCTTTAAGGAGATTCTTGGCTAGTTTTTTGCAGTTCTTTCCCTGAGACTTTAGTCGCTTCTTTTTAGTGTGTAGACACCAAATCACCTACAGCAAAAAGAAAAGAACATCGCTGGGTCCCCCAAGCACTCCCTTGTCCTGCCAGGCTGAGGAGGCGCTGGCGAGGCAGCAGTCCACACTTCCTCCGTCAGATCTGGCTGCCACCAGCCCCGAGCCGGCAATGAAATCAGGGTTTACGTGGCCACGGATGCCAGCATGCACAGACCAGGTTTTCACTTGAATCCCCAACAAACAGGCCCAACCCTCTCCAAATGCTCATCTCCAGAAATAGACCCCATTTCTCTTTTGTCCAAAAGGCAAGAGCTCACTGAGTGGAAAATGATGAACTACACTGTGAGCCCACATCTCTCTTCCATGTTTCTAATGACTCAATCATCCAGTCAAGGACACTTTTCAAAGACACAATTCCCATACAACCTGCTGTGTGTAAGCCGCAGATAGTTTCAGGACTTACATATTAAAAAACGGAAGGCACGAAGTGGGGGCGGGAGTTCCTCGAAGAGTTGGGCGGGGGGACTCTGTAGCTATGATCCAAATACACTGTACTTGTGTATGAAATGAATTGAGAGCACATTATCCATAAGAGTTAGTACTAATACTGGCCAGCAGAGGGCAGAGCAGAGTATGGGACCTCGCCCTGCGCCGACAGCTATTAGGATAAGCAGCTTATTTTCCTGTCCTAAGACGCCCCAGATCCTCTAACCCTGCTTAGGCTGACGCTGGCTCTTAGCACTAAGTGCCTGGATAATCGCAGACCACAGACAGCTCTGGCCACTAAGCACTGGCCTATCTCCTGCTGCTCCTTCACATCTGAGGCGCCTGCAAGAGCCACTAAAGGAGGAAGTTCTGTGACAGTGGCACTCAGGGGCTTCTGGAGCCCCCGCAATCCCGTGAGACATGACATGAAATGAGGGAGGAGGCAGCTGGTTACCTTGGCAACCTCATACCGCAACCAGGAGAGGCAGAGCTGAGACTTGTGCTTGCCTGAGAACAGAGGCAGCACAAGGTGGAAGACGTTGTGGACAAACTCCTCGCCCTCTCGGCTGTGGCCTTTGGTCCAGCGAGGACAGCCCAGCTGCTCCATGTAGCCAACACAGCTAATGCCCGAAAACGAAGGGTTGAAGTAAGTCAAGGGCTTCTCATCATAAAGTTCACTGTCAAAGACGCTGCTCTCATCCATGGCCAGGTAAAGGCAGGAGGCTGGAGGCAGGAAGCCGGAAGGCACGCCCAAGAACTGCAGAAAGGCCTCGATGAGCTGGAACTGAAGAGCCGGGCTGGAAAGTCTGATCAGAGATTGTCCAATATCATCAAACAGCACCTGCAAGCGAGAGGAGACGCAGCAGTGAGACCGGGAGCTGTCACGGCGGCCTGGCTCTCTACACAGATGTCCTAGTCCCCGTTAGTCGGAGTAAAGTAAGCTTTAATAGACAGCAGCTAGGTCTTCTACAAAACACAAAGAATCAAGAGGCTCCCCAGGCACCGTGAGGGGCTGAGGAACAGAGCTTCAGCCTGGAGCCCGGGCAGCGTGAGGGGCTGAGGAACAGAGCTGCAGTCTGGAGGGGCCATTGAGAACTCGTGCATACCATGGGAAAAAGGGAAAGACCAATAGGCTGAAGCCAACAGTTACCAAAGCAGCCTGCTGGACTCAGAAAATCTAGACTTCGGAAGCAAACAACACTAGCTATCTGGCAGATAACAATTACAGAGCCCTCTGACTTTAGGGTGGGAGACTTACTATTTGTAGTTTCTTTTGAGAAGTTTAGTTCAAAAAATGAAAACTGCTCAGAGACAGATAAACGGGTACACGGTAAGAAGGAGACAGTAGAAGCAATGGACCGTGGAAAGAGCAATCACGAGCCTGATGCTAGCTGTGAGTGTTCACGATGACTTCATACATCACTTCAAAACCCACAGCCAAGGACACCGCCCTATCTACCTCAGGCGCTTTCACACTGACTGGCTTCTTTGCCACGTGGTAGAAGAAGTCAGGTACAAGCACAATAACACTGGACTGCCCAGGATTCAATGGACTGAACCATCGACTCATCAGAAAGCTTTTCTCCCTAGGGCTTCGACAGAGAAAATGCAAAATGGCAGGAAGTTGCTCAGTCTGCTCTAGAACTCAGCTGACTATGAACTCTAGGAAATCCTCACGCACCAAAAGGACCCTCCCTTTAAACATTCCGTAGCTCAACCGGCAAGGGGCTGAGGGCTCCCAGGCTCTCTGCTCCCCGCCACAGGCCTGCTGAGGTTCCACCAGAGGCTGCTTCTTCTGGTCTACCCTCGCTCTCTGGGTCCTAACTCCATCCTTGCACCACCACCTCAAATGCTGCCAGCACCGAGGCCTGCATGCTCCGGCATCAGGGAGCTCTCCAGCATCCACTAGCTCCCACTACCTGAGCGCTAGCCAGAGGACAGCCTGTAGACACAGGGGACCAGCAGTGAGCAAGAGGCACCCACCCCCTCAAGGCACCTCACTTGCAGGAAGGGTCACAAGAGCCTCATACACATCGCCAAACAATGAACTGGTATCTTGTAAAAACTGGATCGATTCCAGGCTTCAAAACAGCACTTCTTAGCCAGGAATGTTGGCACATCCCTGTAATCCTAGCACTCAGGAGTCTAAAGGCAGGAGGATCAAAATTCAAGACCAGTTTGGACTACAGACTCTCAACAGAACATAACAATAAACAAACAAACAAACAAACAAAATAGCACATCTTCCTTTATTTAAAATCTCCCGAGATGCCAGCCCCTACCCAGAGCAGCAAGTACCAGATCATTTCCTGACGTAAGTGAAGTATTAGCACTAGCTCCTTCCCCATCCGCCGAGGGAAAGCACATACCCTGGAGGCCGGAGAGATGGCTCAGTGGTTCAAAACCATGAGATCAGAGTTCAGGTCTTGAACATCTACTTAACAAGACAGGAGCCTTGCACACCCCTAAAACCCCAGATCCCAGAAGGGCGGAGACATAATGTCACTGGGATTTGATGGCTTCCAGCCTAGCCTAGAAATCTGAGAACCCTGGGTTCAGGAGAGACCCTGCCTCAAAGGAATAGGTAGAGAATAATAGGAGAGGATGCCCTCTTCTGGCTACCATGCACAAATAAACAGAGGGAGGGAGGGAGGCAGGGAGGGAGGGAACACTTTCTGCTGTAGTGAAGGGTACATGCCTGTCTCTCAGGGTCCTCACAGTCTTCCTCCGTTTGCTTCTTGGTCTTATCTGGGCGCCAGGGCCGCCAGTGCCTCTGGTCTCGAGAACGTTCAACAGCAAGCCAGATCTGCCACTTGGGCAGAGTCTTATCTTTTATCTCCTGGTCATCCTCTTCTGGCTCCTCCTCATCCTCATCTAGATAAGAAGGAAACATCTAGTTCACTGAAGCAGGAAATACACCCACCATCACCACAGGTCTTCTGTGCCAACTACCTTGGGCATGTGGCACACAAACTGACCAACCACGCTGCCTCCCTGGCTCAAGGACTCAGGGAAGAGTCCCAGAAAAAACAAGCAGATAAAGGATGGAACAATGATGTTTTCAATGCTTTCACCGAGAAAAAAAAAAAAACAAAAAAAACCTGAGAATGGATTCTAGAACATCACTGCCCAACAGAACTTCCTGAGATGACAAAACACTGTCTGTGCCAATGCCGCCACCACCTACATGTGACTCACTGAATTCTTAATCCCACGTCATTTTAATGCACTTTAAGAATAGCTAGCTAGAGGTAATTATTTTGAACAAATGGCATTTAATGACTGCACTGGTTAACCCATCTGATGCTTAGCCAATGGCCTTATATTTTTCATTATGATTTATCACTATAGTTTGATTTAAAAACTAAGTTTAGGGTGTCCAACAATGTATTTCACTTTGTTTCCTAAGTCTGAACATGTAGTATTAAAGAAGCCTCAGTGGCCTGCAAAGCCCAGTACTTTTAAGGCTTAGGAAAATGGAGTGACCACATCCAGAAAGAGTTTGGCTCCATCTTATAAACTAACAAACAGGCTCCCACCACAACTGCAGAAAGGTGAAAACTGAGGTCCACACACTCGCACACAAATGCAAGCAAATAAGACCTCAGCATCTGTGTTCAAGGCAGCCCTATTCATCACGGCCAAAAACAATGACCTCCCCCTCGATCTCTTAGGGGAAGAACACAAACTGTGGCTTCTCTACATCACAGACTCATGCTCAGCATAACATGAACAGGCCCCAGGGACTTGAGCTAAACAAAGTCCCCTCTGGACAGAGAAAACAAGTGATGATACAGATATGGAAAACCTGGACCTGGTGATAAGAACCTCAAATGGTGCTAGCAGCTGTAAAAGACAAGACGGCAGCTCCAAGAATTAAAACGCTGTCACAGGACTGGGCAATTCCACTTCTGAATGTATACCTTAAAGGACTGGAAGTGGAGTCAGTCACGGGACACACATGCTCACAGCAGCACCACTAAGAACCAAAGATGCACCCAAGCAGCCATCCGAGGAAGAATGGATAAGCAAAATGTGGTGGGCACACGCGCGCACACACACACACAGGGGATTATAATACAAACTTAAAATGAAAGGAGATTCTGGCACATGCTATGACCCAGATGACTCCCAAACACACTACAAGAAGTAGAAGCAGCCAGCTGCACAGGGACACACATGTGACTCCTCTTTCGGGAGGTTCCTGACGTCAGCAACTGATACTCGCTGTAGAACTGGAGCTGCCAGGGGAGGAGAGGATTCCGGGAGGGGATGATGATAACCGAGACTAGTTCAGCTGGAAAACAGTGAAGAGTTCTAGAGATGGCCGCCAGGAACAGCTATGCACCATGCAAATACACTTAACGCCCTGAACTGCATTTTTAAGAACTGTTACCATGGTAAATCTTACATTTTACTTTGCAACTCTTTTTTTTCAAGTTGTATGGCAGCTGGGGAGACAGCTCTGTGGGTGAAGTGCTCACTGCCTGTAATCACAGCACTCAGGATGGCAGTGTGCACCCATAACCCATCAATAGGGTCAGGGGAAAGAGGAGGAGACGGCAAGTCCAGACAAAGGGGGATGCTGTAGATCCAGCGGCAAACTGTCTCTTAAAATAAGGTGAGAAGCAACAGAGGACCTCCACACATGTGCATGCCTAAGCCAGCACCACCCATACACACCGACACACACACATACATCTAACATGCACGCGCGCGTGCACACACACAAATAATGATTCCATTTATAATATGTATCAGAACAGATCCATGTGCTGAGTAGCTATGGGTAAGGACCATGTAGCTAAAACAGTGGCACAATAAACAAAGCCCTGAAGTGTCGAAATAGTTCTGTGTCATGACTGTGAGGGAGACTGCACAAAGCTAACCAAGTGACAAAACTGCCTGGGACACACACACATATGCACACACATACACACACACACATAAGCACAGATACACAGACATATACCACACATGTATACACACATATACACGAACATGTGTGCACAGATACACATATACATACATACACATAGCTACACAGACACACACAGAGATATATACACACATGTATACACATATACACACACACATACACCACACATGTATACACACATATACATGAATATGTATGCACACATACACATACACACATACACACACGTAAACACACACAGAAATGCAGACTGGTAAAATCTGAGTGCCCTCTGGCACTTCTCAGTTTCATGCACACCTACAAGTACTTCAGAACTAAAAATCAAAGAAAGTCCTAATAATTTAAGTGGGAAACGAGGTCCCCAATGCGTGCCGTCTTGCCCAGCTCTACCTGGCTTCTGATTAAGCACCTTCTTCTCCACTGAGCTCCGCCCCATTCCTGCTACTGAAACTGTGGCTAGGAGACTGGGAACCAGTGGTCCCCTTGGATTCCTCCTGGCCGCCTCTTTAGAAGTCTAAACCTAGGAAGCACTTCGGCGTCACACAGAAGGACCACTATGCACGCGGTAGTTCATACTTTTTTTAGGGTTCCTAAAGAGGCAAGAATTTGTTATCTGAACACTGCAAAAAGACTTCCTTAAATCTACACCCAGAAGAGCAGGAAGTAGGGGGCTAGCAACACTCCAGCTACTTCAAGAGCAGCCTGGAAAAGCCCTTCTTCTGGAGGCCTCCGGCCCTCAGATGCTCAGCGTGCTACAGGCTGGGAATGGGAGCTGGGTGCTGCAGCAGTCCACGGGGTCGGTTACGTCCTTCTGACATTCCGATGCTTGTACAGTGCTCTTAAGCCGCCTCAGTTAAGCAGCTTCTACAGAGAAACCATCATGAAGGGGAAACCTAACCCCAGAAGAGAAGGCATGCCCCTAACTTCCTGGAAGCACTCACCTGGGTTGACAAGCACCCAGCCGCCACGCTCCTGCTGATGCATCCATGCCCGCCAGCCTCGGGCTCCCTTCTCCCCAACACGGGGCTCACTGCTGTCCCAGAAGGGTTCAAAGAACTCCACCTGTTCAAGTTTAAATAACAGAATTAGGCCAACCACAAGCGAGACACCCAAGTCATCAGGCCAGATAGGCACAGGTGGCTATCTGGGGAGCACAGGATCCCTAAAACATCATACCTCCAATGTTTAGTCAGTCCATCTGCACAGCAAAGCAGAAAAAGCAATCATTTCAGCAGGCAGCCTCTGAGATGGGCCCCATTACTCTACCCTTGGTATATGGCTCTAAAGTGTGGGCTGGACTCAGGGGCTTCTAAGATCAGGTTATGAAAGGCTGGTCAAGGTCTGGTGACAAGGTCTGCAGTGAGCAGGAAAGCGTTCCCCAGTTCTGACCCCGCCTGACCCCACCGGTGCAGTCTAACCACTGCAGGCGGGCTCCTCTCACCCCTAATCCTATCATCTAGCTCAGCACACAGTAGAACTCAGTATATGCCTTAGGCACAGGTGCGTGGAGGGCGGTAGCTGCGGCACACAGCCATCTGCGTTTGGAGGCTGGCTCCTGCTGTCATTAGACATGATTCTGAAGTGTGCAAAGCACCTTACAGGCAGGCAGCATCCCCAGGAACAGAATGAACGGACACTGAGCAGGAGCTCCTCCTGTTCCTGATCTTGTTATCGACTAGCAACAGCACTTTAGGCAGCCAAGAATCTACTCTACTGAAAACTTTCTCAAGGAACCTTTGGAGGACAAGCAAGTTTGTGGGGAACACATCATATGCCGGCAGTTCCAGGACGTGCCTTGAGGGGGAACACCCCATGAGGGTCACAGGGCAGAGTGCTGACACCAGCCTTGGAGAGCAAATGAGTGTCAATCACCCACAGGAAATGGGCTGGGAAGACTACAGACTGGCTTTTGAAACAGTCATTAAAAACAAAACAAACAAAAAACTCAATGCCTACCAAGTGTAAAGGCCTGGGTTCAATTCCCAGTACAGCAAGAAATAAATAAACCATGTATGCAAGCAAAGGCTGATTTATTTTTTAAGAGTGTGATATGTGTTTATAATAAGCTTGTTTATTCTACTGGAACAGATCAGTGTCACAGGCTCTCCCTGTTCTGTCTTATACTAGTACATTTATGGTGATGGCATCTCCCGGCTAGAGGGGAAATGTGCAACCCTGCTGACTAGGCTGCTCTACTTGAGCTGCATGCAGATGCTTAGGGCACTGTGCTGCTGGGACTCAACACCTCCAGGCATGGCTGGGGGCTTGAACATAGCAGAGCAGGGGTCCTTGAAACCCTGCCATCATGAGCAGAAACTGGTCTCATCCCAGATCAAGAGCCTCAGTGGAGGGGAGGACAGAGGATTCAGCCTCACCATAGCACCCAGAGCACTGCTGATGCACAGCACAGAATTAAAGCATCACAGCACACTTTTCAATTGCTTTATCTAAAGACTAATTAAAAATTAGTTGTACTAGGTATTAACAGGCATAATTCTTTTGTTTGTTTGTTTGTTTGTTTGTTTTTGAGACAGGGTTTCTCTGTGTAGCTTTGCATCTTTCCTGGAACTCACTCTGTAGCCCAGGCTGGCCTCAAACTCACAGAGATTCACCTGCCTCTGCCTCCCGAGTGCTGGGATTAAAGGCGTGAGCCACCACCGCCGCAGGTGTGATTCTTTAACCCAACTTTGTCTAAAGGTAGCACCACGATAAAAAATGGTCTGCACTGGCAGTTCACATGAGACCTTCTCAAAAATTCTTCCCAGGGCTCACCTTGAGTCCAGATGCTCTCACCGCCTGCCCACAGCCCCTTTCCCAAAGCAGAGAGCGGACAGAGAGAAGTGGTTGTTTTTCACAGCCGCATAGCTCTTATGCTGGGTTACGTTCCCACATGGAGTGAACACTGGAAATGTCTGGTCACCTAACTAAAGATGAACCCCTTCGTGATGAGGACTGCTGACCAAACGCCCATTTGTTCACAGTTCAAGTAGAGATTTTAGGCAATGAAGAGGTAGCAACACAACCCAGACAAGACAGAGAAAGTGACACGCGGCTCGGGGTGGCGAAACTGTGGCGAGAAGGCTGTGCTCGAACAGGGGTGGTAGGGAGGAAGCGAGCCTCTCCGTGGACTTGGTGTCTGGGGGCAGGGGTCCCCATTTATCTGGCCAGCACATCTGGCGGCTGTCGTGGAGGGACTCTCCTTGGTCACTGGAGGATTTCTGGGAGAGGCAGAGTGTGCCCTACCTGTACTTTGGTGGGCAGCTCCTTCACACTGTCAGGCTTGAAGAAGGTGAAGTCAACCATGGCCTGGAACAAAGAGATGACCTTCTCTGCGTGGCCGGCCTGCCGTAGGAAGTGGCACTGCTGAAGGAGGAGGGCTGCGCACAGGAGCAAAAGGGGGAGGAGAAAACGTCATTTCTCAAAACGCAACTCAACCCCTCCACGGTGTCGTCGGTGTCCTGATTTCAAAGGGCTAACAGGCTGGACGGGCGGTGCGACAGTTAAGAGCATCTGCTGCTCTTCCGGAGGACCTGAGTGCAGTTCTGGCACCCATGTTAGATGACTACCACTTCCAGGGGATCCAGCACCCTATGCTGGCTTCCTCGGGTACCTGTTCACATGTGCACATGGACACACACATAAGTAAAAAGAAACCTGAAAAGTCTATTTTTTTTTGTTGTTGTTTTTTGGTTTTTGAGACAGGGTTTCTCTGTGTAACCCCTGCTGTCCTCGGACTCACTCTGTAGACCAGGCTAGCCCCAAACTCAAGAGATCCTCCTGCCTCTGCCTCCCCAGTGCTAGGACTAAAGGTGTGCACCACTATGCCCAGCTTAAAATTTTTTTAAATAAACAAAGAAAAGGACTAATAACATACTATAATCAAAGTGTAGTTTTTCTATTTTTTATACAAAACTACACAAAACACAAATATTAACAATAAAACCATATATATATATATATATATAGAGAGAGAGAGAGAGAGAGAATATATATGTATTCTAAAATAAGCTAAAAGGCAGGCCTGAATGTTAGCTCTCCAGTCCTCAGAGCTCACTGTTACAAGAGCAATGGCAAAGAGCTGAACTCAGTCCACCACTAGGTGGCATTATTCACCATTCATTCACCATATGTTCAGCCAAGAGTGAACAGGCCACAGTGCCACACTTGAAGGGTTCAGCTCATCTAAAGTAGTTTTAAGCTATGTAAGCATATCATGAAGAATATCAAATGAGACACTTTTCAAAAGGGAAGTCCCTGTCGTTTATTTAGTCTTGGTGTTAGGGATTAAACCTAGGGTATCATGGATGCGTGGAACTGTACCTTCTAGCCCCAAATACAAGACTCTCTGTCAGTGTGGGAAATGCATATATTTTTAGAGCAATCAATACATCTGTGTCTCTAGATGTTAATGATGATTCTTTTTTAAAATATAATTTATTTTTATTTCATGCACATTGCAAATATGTCTGTGTGAGGGTATCAGAACCAGAAAGTGGAGTTACAGGCAGTTATGAGCTTGCCATGTGGGTACTGGGAATTGAACTCAGGTCCCCTGGAAGACCAGCAAGTTCCCTAAACCCCTGAGCCATCTCTCCAGCCCCCTAATTAATTCTTAATAACAAAGGTTCAATGAAATAAATGCTTGTCATATGCAGGTACATCACACGTTATCTCACTTCATGGTCACAATGGTCTCGTAAAGCAAGTGTTAGCCTACTGTTCCTGATAAGGAACAAGCTCAAACAGGTTCAGAAATGTGCACGCTGTTCCAGATCAGACTCTGCACACTGTCACAATAAAGGATAATTCCAGAACCCAAGCTGAAGAGTGAAGCTCCACATACTACATAAGATGCTGCCTGCTGTACCTCACAACTGCCAAGATCACTGAGGGGCACACCGAAAACACTAACGTTTAATTCCAGTCACTTACTTGTATGTAGTAAGTACTCATGTACTTACAGCCAGGCACCCTATAACCGGGGGTCTCAACAGGTAAGACCACTGGCAGCCAAAGCAATTAAGACTGGAATAAGTTTATTTGGTGAATAAATAGAAAAGGTGTCCAGTCATCGTTTTCTAACTCTGCTAGTTCTAACATGCTACCCACCCACCTACCCTGTAAGCCGACAGACATCCCTACCCACCCACCCTGTGAGCTGGACAGGCTCTAGCCCCTACCTAACTAATCATGTACCCTGTGAGCTGGACAGGCTGTAGCCCCTACCTAACCATGTACCCTGTGAGCTGGACAGGCTCTAGCCCCTACCTAACTAATCATGTACCCTGTGAGCTGGACAGGCTGTAGCACCCTACCTACCCACCCACCCTGTGAGCTGGACAGGCTGTAGCACCCTACCTACCCACATACCCAGGGCTGTAGCACCCTACCTACCCACTCTGTTATAATTAGGCAGAGTGGCAATGCTTGAAATAAAAAACTTGCTCTGACGATTCAGACCTTTCTAAAATAAGCATAAAGCCAAACAAAAGCACAGCCCTCCCACACAAGCACTTCTGTTTATCTCCTTACCAAACATGGCCTCCTCCGTGCCTGGCAGCACAGGGTGGGATAAGATGCTACCGTCCTTGACAGCAGACAAGGTACTCAGGCACTTGCCGTACAGACCGTGGAGTTTGGACACAGAAAAGGTGCCGAACTGACTCTGGCAGAAGGAGAGGTAGCGCTGCCACAGGCCCGTGTTGTTGGGGTGCAGGAAGAGGAGCTTCTGCCACTCCTTGGCCAGCGCACTGGGCTCCCAGAACTCGGCGCACAGCTGCAGCTTGGCAAGCTTCAGGTCCACGCTGCTCGGGTTGCTCTCGATGGCCCGCTCCAGCACGGCCAGCTTCTTCTCCAGCAGGAGCTTCAGGGACTTCCGGTGCTTCTCCTGCTCTCCTTCCTCAAGGGCATACAGGCCAGGGCCCCTCATGACCTCGTCCTCAACAACAAGAACAACAGCTTACTAATGCAAACTACACACATGTGCTCCTCAGTTCCACAGTGCTCAGCTAGCATGACTCCCGGGGGGCTCCCGGCTTTCAAACTGAGCTACTAGTGAGATTTTATTGATAAACCTCTTACGACAAGAGGTTTGAGTTCAAGGCCAGCCTGGTCTACAGAGTGAGATCGAGGACAGGCACCAAAACTACATAGAGAAAAACCCTGTCTCAGTAAACCAAAAAATAAAAAATAAAGAGTCACTTATCACTATTTATTTGTGCATGTGTGTTCCTATGTTATGTATGTAGGCACACATGCCTGTGTATAACTGTTGACCAGAAGAGGGCGTCAGCTGTCCTCCTCTATCACACTCAGCCTTATTCCTGGGGCAGAATCTCTCCAGGAAACCTCTTTTCTCTGCAGACAGACAGACAGACAGACAGACACATATATACACAACACACACAAACATCCCTTAGAAATGAGTCACAGGTATACACAGATGTCTTGCTTGTTCTATGGGTACTTAGATCTGAATTCTGGTCCTCACGATCATGCAGCTAGTGCTCTAAACCACTGAGCCATCTGTGTGGTTAACAGGGATTTATACATCAATGACTAGCACAGTGCATGAACAGGGCAGAACCAATCTTACCAATCAAACAGTCACAATCTATTAACTACTCAAGAACCAAACTAATGACCAAGACGCAGCTAGCTGTGCACGCCAGGGCAGGAGCACCCACCTCTAGGGAGGTGACCCTGAGCAGCCCTCGCTGTGTGTACTCTGCACTTCAGGGATGCCTTGTCCTCAGCCACTTCTCTCAAAATTGCACTCCTGAGCTGAGATCCCAATCAGGGATACAGTGCTTATCTAGCATGTGAGGCCCTGGGTTCCATCCCAGCATCAACCCTACAGCCACTCACCCCTACATTCATCCCCAACCCCTCCAACCACAGCCCCACACCCCAACCCCTACTAAAAAAAAGAAACATTCTATTCAAGTTTTACTCCATTCCCAGACAACTACACAGCATTCCTACTCTACGTAGGTAGGTAGGTAGGTAGGTAGGTAGGTAGGTAGGTAGGTAGGTAGGTAGGTATGTACACTATGCATGTACTTCTCAGAAGGTTGGGCTTCCTCACTGGACTTTGAGCAAGCTCAGGTCAAAGGCTACAACCAACAAGAAACGAGGCCCAGGCTCTTTCAGAGCAGTTCAAAGTGCTACAGGACAGGACCAAGTGTATGTAGTGGTGCACGCCTATAATCCCAACTACTTTGGAGGCAGAGGCAGGAGGATGGCAAGTTCAAGGCCAGCCTGGGCAACTTAGACCTTAGCTCAAAATGAAACAAAGAAGAGCTTGGGAGATCAGTGGTAGAATGCTTGCATATGCAAGATCCTGAGTTCAATACCCAGTACTACCAAATGGATGGATGGATGGATAGATGGATGGATGGATGGATGGATGGATGGATGGATGGATGGATGGATGGATGCTACAGAGTAAAATCAGAATTGCCATTTCAAAGTAAGAGAACCAGGCCAGTGACACTTACCTGGAAAGCTACAAATGCCATCCACAGCTGAGTATCCCGAGGATTCTCCCGCACCTTTCTGTTAAACTCCTCCACTTTGGCCTTGAGAACAGCACTCTCCCTGTCCTGCTGTGAATCTGGCTGCTTTGATTCTTGCTCTGGTGGACCCTGTCCTTGTAACCACTGTGTAGTTGACTGATCATAAATCCCCAGAGGATTCAGCCATGTTGCAACAGGGGTAGCCACATCAGCGGAGTCCTTCACGGGGATAAATGTGACTGTCTCAGAGGAAGGGGGCTCAGGGTTACTACACACAGCAATCCCCTCAGTGCGCATTAATCCCACACTCTTCTTGGTAAAATAGCGCTCCAGGTGCTTGTGTGACTGCTTCTTAGCTGCAGAAGCCCCTTCCCAAGATATGCACTGTTTCTTAGGATTAATGCCCAGGCAGGAGTCTCCTTTCCTCTTGTACCTGATTAGAAAGAGAACAAGCAGATGAGACAAAATGTGTGTCCTGATCCCTGTGTACAACTGAACGTCCTGAGACCTAATTCTTCTTACGCATTCACCTTGAACAGACTAAGAGCCCCAAGAGATCAGCCATCAGCCTTACTCTGCCTGGCTTGACTTCTCCCTGGTCTTCAGCCGGCTGATAACACCTCTATGGATTTAAGACTGTGCCTTCTAGATCTTGCGACTATGTATTTCTCTGAAGCTTTGTGAGGGTCTGTCACACACTTTATATCACTTGCTTATCACAGCCTTATGTGACAGGTAAGGCTGGAAGTGTCATCCCCTTTCACACCACTCTTAAGTAACACCAGGAACCCAGAGCACTTGTCCGCCAGGCCAATCAGTCCCCCTTCCCAATGCTGTGCTATACCCTGCTGCTTCAGAGGGCAGCATGAGGTCTAAGATTCTTTCTTTTTAAGTGAGTCAAAGGACATTGTATTTGGTTCTTTTCTACTCTAAAGGAAAAGAGGTTTCTGGGCTCTAAAGTGTTTTACAGAACATGCAGGCAGAGACTGACAAAACTGTGTACAACCGTCATCAAATGACCCACCTAAAACCAGGGCAAGAGACTGAACCGGCATCTCACACAAGGAGACACAGAACCAAAAAGGCATGAAATACTCGGTACCAGTAGCCCTCCAGGAAATGCCCATATAAAACCAGCCTGGGGCACACCCCACACCTGGTAGCCGAAGCTATCAAGATGCACAGCACAGATGCGGTCAGCCGTACTCTGATCTGTTGCTGGTGGGAATGGAAAAGTGATGAGGGCTCATGTTGGGGAAAGGTGTGGCAGGACCTTCAAAATCTAAACACACACACACCCTGTAACCTGGCGTTCTAGTCCGAAGTATTTGCCCAAGAGAAAACAAACCATATGTCTACACAAAGACTTGAACTCAAATATTCTCCGCAGCTAAAGACTGGAAAGAGTCCAGGTGGCCATCAACAGACGAACTCTTAACAAGCAGCAGTAGCGCCATAAAACGGAATAAATAATACATGAGACAAACTTCGACAAATG
The DNA here is from genome assembly GCF_049852395.1 of Peromyscus maniculatus bairdii. Lineage (NCBI taxonomy): Eukaryota > Metazoa > Chordata > Mammalia > Rodentia > Cricetidae > Peromyscus > Peromyscus maniculatus. The sequence continues at coordinate 71,463,682 of NC_134865.1, forward strand.
CCACACGCTGAATTTCAGAAATACCACACTGAGTGAAAAAAGGCAGGCACAGGAGAGTGCACGCTGTGTAATTCTACTTACAACATTCTAGGCAGACAAGACTAACGGGACGGGAATCATGGCAGAAGCAAATGCTGCTGGACCCATGGGGTGTGAGCTACCTGGAGAGGAGCATGGAGAAATGTGTGGGTGTCACAGGTGGAGAAATGTGGGTGTCACAGGGTCATGGTTACACGGGCGCAGGTGTTCACCAACGTGCAAGACTAGAGATGAACTGCACGTAATGGGAAACCAAAGGGAAACCCTAAAAACTACTGAGTCCTAGTCACTAATATGCACACTTAGAAGACAGTGTACTGGCTGTGGCTGGTTTGAAATGTATCAAAACTTCAGAAGGGCTGATGGACAGACAGCCAGGAAGCAAGCCTGAGGGGTATCCGAGGCAGAATGTTGGAGGAGTACATGAGGACAAAATTCTTCCAACCGTTGCTATGTATGTGAAGTCCTGCAAAATAAAATGTCATGTGGAAAGGATAGGGGAGAGACGCCACACCTTGTCAGCTCCAAGAGAGCCAGGCAAGCCGGGCTCCCCCGTCTCCTTGCTTCCTCCACTGTCCAGATGCCTTCTGTTTGCCTTGTACCTCTATCACTGCTCCACTGCTGGGAATCCCAATTCAGGGAAATCTTTTCTCAAACACACAAGTTCTCCTAAATCATGCAGGGTCCGAACACTGTGACAGCATCTCCAGTAGCGACGTGAGTAGACTGAAAACCCCAGTGTGATAAGGATAGAAGGAAAGGGTTGCAGAAAGGAGGAATGACCATGGAATTACATGCAGAGCAACTTCACTGTAGAGCTAGAAGCTCATGGCCATAGGCAGCCATGATGAGGCCAGGAAGTGAGAGAGCAATTAGGAGATAAAGAACATCATGGCCATAGGCGGCCATGATGGGAACAGACTCTTCAGCTCCAAAGGACAAATTGATGGGGGGGGGCGGGGGGGGGGGGGAAGGTGCTGGAGAGATGGCTCAGTGGTCAAGAGCACTGCTCTTCCAGAGGACATGAATTTGATTCCCACAGTCATCTGTAACTCCAGTCCCATAGAATCTGACTTCTTCTGGCCTCCATGGGCACTGCACACACACAGTGCACAGACATACATGGAGGCAAAACACCCATCCACATAAAGTAAAACTGACAATAAGTTAGGAGAGCATCTGCTAGAGCAAAGTAAATGAAGATGGGAGGGAACGCAAAGTCCCACTACTTTCAGATACCGACTTCTGGACACAGACACAGGTACACATCCTTTTAACAGTCATAGCCCTGAACCTTCCCACTGCTTTTACACACTTCACAATACAATTACTCTTAAAGAATATAATTTTTCCTCTTTTTTTTTTTCTTTCATGGGTGCTGGGAATTGAACCTGGGTCCTCTGGAAGAGCAGCAAGCACTCTTAACCACCGAGCCATCTCTCCAACCCTTAAAGATATTAATTAATTAATTAATATTTAATTACATTTATTTATGTAAGTGTTTTATGTATGAGTGCTCTGTCTGCATGTACATCCGTACCCCAGAAGAGGACATCAGATTCCATTATAAATGGTTGTGAGCCACCATGTGGTTGCTGGGAATTGAACAAAGGACCTCTGGAAGAGCAGAACAGACAGTGCTCTTAACCGCTGGGTCATCTCTCCAGTCCCTAATTACATTTGGGCGGGGAGGGTGCAGCCACAGTGCACACATGAGTCAGTGGACAACCTGTGGGCAGCAGTTCCCTCTTCCACCATGGGGGTCCTAGGCCTCGAACTCAGGTTGTTAGACTTAATGGCAAGGACCTTTACCAACTGAGCCATCCACCAGCCACAGGAGCATAGTTTTTATTGCCTTCAAACTAGTCTACTGTATGGATGAGGCATAACTTAACTACTTTCATATTGTTCAACATCTTATTTATCACTTGTTCAAGAATCTTGAGTAGAACTTATGATGTAATTAAGGCAACATTCCCGCAATGAAGATACGTATCCTATAAGATCCTTATCAAACCACCTACTGGCTCCCCTTGAACCCAGAAGTAGGAACCCGCACGTTCTAAGTACATTTGACTCAAATGAATTCAGCTCAAATCAAATCAAATGGGAAGAAGAGGTAAACAGACACAGCCTCACACACTGTGGTGAGGGACACTGGGGTGGGACTGTTTATATGGGCACAGCTCCTCCAGGGGAGTGCAGCGTGAGCACACCGGAAGGGCAGTGACACTGGAGGCTGGAACTCACCCAGCCTGGGCTACACAGTGAGTGTGAAGACAGCCCGGGCTACACAGTGAGTGTGAAGACAGCCCGGGCTACACAGTGAGTGTGAAGACAGCCTGGGCTACACAGTGAGTGTGAAGACAGCCTGGGCTATAGAGGGAGTGTGAAGACAGCCTGGGTTACACAGTGAGTGTGAAGACAGCCCGGGCTACACAGTGAGTGTGAAGACAGCCCGGGCTACACAGTGAGTGTGAAGACAGCCTGGGCTACACAGTGAGTGTGAAGACAGCCTGGGCTACACAGTGAGTGTGAAGACAGCCTGGGCTACACAGTGAGTGTGAAGACAGCCCGGGCTACACAGTGAGTGTGAAGACAGCCTGGGCTACACAGTGAGTGTGAAGACAGCCTGGGCTACACAGTGAGTGTGAAGACAGCCTGGGCTACACAGTGAGTGTGAAGATAGCCTGGGCTACACAGTGAGTGTGAAGACAGCCTGGGCTACACAGTGAGTGTGAAGATAGCCTGGGCTACACAGTGAGTGTGAAGACAGCCTGGGCTACACAGTGAGTGTGAAGACAGCCCGGGCTACACAGTGAGTGTGAAGACAGCCTGGGCTACACAGTGAGTGTGAAGACAGCCTGGGCTACACAGTGAGTGTGAAGGGGCTACACAGTGAGTGTGAAGACAGCCTGGGCTACACAGTGAGTGTGAAGACAGCCCGGGCTACACAGTGAGTGTGAAGACAGCCTGGGCTACACAGTGAGTGTGAAGACAGCCTGGGCTACACAGTGAGTGTGAAGACAGCCCGGGCTACACAGTGAGTGTGAAGACAGCCTGGGCTATAGAGGGAGTGTGAAGACAGCCTTGGCTACACAGTGAGTGTGAAGACAGCCTGGGCTACACAGTGAGTGTGAAGACAGCCTGGGCTATAGAGGGAGCTCAAAACAGACACCAAACAAACAAACAAAACACTGATCTCCAATATCTCAGAACTTAAATCTTCAAGACCTGGGAACTGGGAGCTGGGGTCCCGCCCGCCTCTGCCCTTTATGTCCCAAGTCCTACAAGGTCCTAACTGTCTCCAGGGAGTCAGGAAACACTCAAACCTTGCTTCAGCGTTGCTGTCTGAGGCAGAAGTCTCCCCAAGTCGCCCAGGTGTCTCTCAGAGTGACAATCACACCTCAGCCTCACAAGCAGCTGGGATTAGAGGGATGCACCACCCTGCACATTTTTCAATACGTTTGACAGATTACAAGAAAGAGTTCTAATTCATTCCTGCAGCAAATGCCACCCCCTACTTTATGACTCTCTGTTGGTGTCTGCTAGAAATAATGTGACAAAGGCATTACCATCAAATGTCATTTGCTAAGTGGCATATGTGTGGGGCTGAATAAATAAAAATGCTCTTGCCACCTTTTCAAATGGCACACAGCTCAGACCAAATAGTTCCTGGATACCCTACCAAAGATAATTATTATAAGGTATTTTTAGATTCATTCCTGAACAAACATTTTACTGAACACCCACTCGGCCAGGCACTATGCTATGTGCCAGGGATAAGGTCACCCCAAACTGACCTTCCAGCTAAAGTGTTCATTTCAGAATATAGAAGAGACCTGGGCCTTTACAACTCAACAACAGGCAAAATGCAACAGAATCCATGAGAGAAAGACAGACAGTGCTGAGAGAGCCAAAGGAGAAAGACATTACTTCTAATAGAAAAGAGAGAGACAGAGAGAGAGAGAGAGAGAGAGAGAGAGAGAGAGAGAGAGAGAGAGAGAGAGAGAGAGAAACCAAACCAGGGCTACAACAATGGTTACCTTGCTATATCCCCTCGGTAGAGAGATTTATACTCCCAGTTGGCAGGATCTGGTTTCTTATCTGTCCTGAAGACTTCTGTCAGAGTCTGAATGTCTTCCAGCCAAATGGAGTGGTGTCCAGAAGCAGCAGCAGCAGCAACAGCAACAGCATTGCTTCCTTGACTATCAGACAATGGGAAAGGAACTTTAAAACTTTAAAACACTTGGCATCCTCAGAAATATGCAAGCTAACCCTGTCAAACCCTCATGACATCAAAGGCACCCAGGTACAGATAACCACACAGGCCATGAAGAGAAGAGGGCTTTCACTATGGGGAAGGGTTGGAAAATGAAGCAAAACCAGCAACCATGAAATGACATTTCACCAAGAAGAGAAGCCATCTCAGTAAGTACCCTGAAGGATTCAGGCATTCCTTTGAAATATTTCATTTCAACCAGACCTGGCAGCACAGGCCTATACAGTCCTAGCTACTCAGAAGGTTGAGGCAAGAGGATCATAAGCTCCAGACCTGCCTGGGCAACTTAATAAGATGCTGTCCTAAAACAAAAAATACAAAAAAAGAAAGAGATCCAGCTTAGTGATCCTATGCAGGAAGCTCTGGGAAATAAACAAGCAAACATATGCAAATATTTAAATGTCTGTAACTATTGTCTTAGTTACTTTTCTACTGTTGTGAAGAGACACCATGACCTATAAGGGCAACTTATAGGAGAAAGAGTTTATTGGGGATTACAATTTCAGTAGGCTAGAGTCCAGGACCATCACGGCAGGGAGCATGGCATGGGGGCAGTAGCTGAGACTTCACACTGTGAGACAACAACCATGAGACAGAGAGAGAGAGCTAACTGTGAGCATGGTGTGGGCTTCTGAAACTCAAAGTCCACCCCCAGTGACACAGGTCCTCCAACACAGCCACACCTTCTAGTCCTTCCCAAACAATGTCACCAGCTGGGGACCAAGTGTGTAACTAGGAGCCTGTGGAGGCCATTCTCATTCAAACCTCCATCACCACAACTGCAGAGGTACTTCCTAAACAAGGCTGTTTAGGGAAACTATTCCTACCTAAGACACTCCAGAGAACCAGGCAAAGGGCACAGCCCCAGGGCCAAAGGCGACGAGGCTTTAAAGTGCACTGCCCTCACCTCACCTGACTTACTTTAACAGTCTTCCAACATTTTATTACAAGTGAGTACTTTAAAAGAAGAAATGCTGCCGGGCGGTGGCGCACACCTTAAATCCCAGCACTCGGGCGGCAGAGCCAGGCGGATCTCTGTGAGTTCAAGGCCAGCCTGGTCTACAAAGCAAGTTCCAGGAAAGGCGCAAAGCTACACAGAGAAACCCTGTCTTGGAAAAAAAAAAAAAAAAAAAAAAAAGAAAGAAATGCCATGTGGTGGTTTGAATAGGAATGGCCTCCACAAACTGTTTAAATGCTTGGCCCATAGGGAGTGGCACTTTTAAGAGGTGTGGCCTTGTGGGAGGAAGTATGTCACTGTGGAGACGGGCTTTGAGGGCTCATCTATGCTCAAGACACATCCAGTGTCTCCATTCACTTCCTGTTGCCTGTAGATCAAGATGTAAAACCCTCAGCTCCTTCTCCAGCACTGTGTCTGCCTCACGGCCCATGTCCCGCCATGATGATAATGGACTAAACCTCTGAAACTGTAAACCAGCCCAATCAAATGTTTCCTTTGTAAGAGTTGCCGTGGTCACCCTAACTAAGACAGCCATGACTCTGATTTGCTGCGTCTCCAGTATCACTCTGGCATGGTCTCAGATTCTTCATCTGGGCTCTATCTACATCTGGAACTCCTACAAGAAGGGCAGAATGGTGAGAGCTCCCAGTAAGACAAGACTCTGACTTGTCTCTTGTAACCAATCTGTGGCAGATGTTCAGCCCAGACACAAATGAATGCGACCACTCCTAGGAGTGAAGAGCAGAAGGGGAGGTTTTCTGGCCTCTAGAAGAAAAGAGTTCATAAGGCTACAGGTTTTGTTTTGCCCAGATACAGCTAAAGATTCTGGAGACTTCCAGATCCTTCTTGGCAGGGAATAAAGGGAATGGTATTTTAGGGACAGAGAACAGCTACTCACTAAATAACTGCTGAATGGCAAGTCTTGGGTTAAAACCCACAGTGAAGGAAATCACAACTGCCTGCAGGACAGCTGTGGTTTCTCCACCAAATCCCAAGGGGCAACAAAAGGAGGTAAGCCTGTCAGAATGAGCAAATGCATCCACAAAGGAAGGAACAATTAGTGGCTGTCACCTCTGGGGAATTTGTCCCTTGATCCCCTGAAGTAGATTCCCACATGGTGTGCTACCCTCCATGAACCCACTTTCCTGACATCATGGAAATCCATTCACAACTCACTAATATCTTAGTGTTTACTGTATAAAAACACAGTAATTAATGCATTCTTAACATGTGCCATTTGAGGAAAAAAAACAATTTGAGAAAAAAAATTGTATCTTCTATCTTCTAAACACACACACACACACACACACACACACACACACACACACACACACACACACAAAGCTCAATGAGTAGTAATTCAGAAAGTGTGATGGTTAACTCTGACTCTCAAATGGACAAGCTCTAGAACCACCTAAGAGACAAGCCTCCTGACACAACTGTACGGAATCATGCAGATGATCTGGGTGGCCTCTAGGAATACCTGTGAGGCATTTTCTCGACCAGGTTCACTGAGGTGGGAAGACTCGCCTGGAAACTCATGGCCTGAGCCCTGGACCGAAGGAAAGGGAGCAGGGAGCTGAGCAGCAGCAGGCATCTCCCTCTCCCTTCTGATGCAACCTGAGCCACTGCCTCAGCTCCTGCTGCCCTAACACACACACACACACACACACACACACACACACACACACACACACACACACATGCACCGCCACCATGGGCTACACTCTCAACAATGAGCCAGAATAGACTGGTCCTCCTTAAGTTGTTTTGCTCAGGGTATTTTATCACAACAACAGACAAGTACCTAAGCCAGGCATCTTCACCACCTACCACCTGCACCGCCTAATATCCATTTCCACAGAGCAGGACATTCACCTAAGCAGAGGAACAGCTACGGTGAGCACCTACACTGTTCCAGGTAAGGCTTTAAGGTAGATAGCAGAGTGGGGTATGGAGATCAGTAACGGCCCTATGGAAGGAAATACCATGGCCATCAACACGGAGCTTCCACAGAAATGTGAAGAAAGGAAACGGGCAAGTCGGTATTCAAATGCTGTGGGACTTTAACCAAAGAGAAAGCAGCACACGCGTGATCCAGGATTGACAACACTCTGCTCCTCTCTAAAAGTGGAACCTGCCACTCCACAGTGCACGGACCCGCACTCCAATTCATGGCACATATGCCATGTCCCAGAATCAAGACAGGTGTGGTGGCACATGCCAATAATCCTACCACTCGAGAGATTCAGGAGTTGAAGGCTGGTCTCTGCTCCACAGCAGGCCTTTCTTTTGATCAACTGATTAAAGAGTCATTTAAATGTCTAACTATGGCAACAATCAAGAAAGAACCTTGGCAATTAAAACGCCCCTGCATCTGAAAGCAGCGCCCCACCTGGGTTTCTCAGACTCCTTCTGAGTGTCCTTGAGGCTTCTGGAAGATCTGTCCTTCCCAGAATCTGTGTCCGACTCAGACCCACCGCTGCTCGATTGCTCATGTCTCCTCTTAGCTTTTTTGCGGTGCTGATGTTTCCTTTTTTTCTTTTTCTCTTTCTTCTTTTTTCGGCTTATCTGTGTGAGTGTCTTGCTAGGGTCACTCTCATCTGAGAGCTCTGACTTCAGAGGACTCCTGTTGGAAAAGTCAACTTTGGGATTATTTTCAAGACAAGTAGGGGAAATCACACATAGATGAATAATGTGCAGAGAAGCATGAACGCTCACTCCTAGCCCGTACACTACACGACACCTTCCTGGATGAACTCACCTTAGAGATGTCAGGATTGAACGAGACAGGTGAGGACACTATCCTAACACTGAAAACCTGTGTACACAGCTGTAATGGAAAAAGTAGCCTACCAGTCCCTCTAGCAAACTGTTGGCGACACCACTAGAGGACTGTTGTTATCCCAGTGGACATTCTAGAGGAAAAAAGGTTTAACTGTGGTCACGGTCCTTCTTTGTAAAGGTGACAACAGTTTTTCTTCCTCAGAACTGTACCAATTACAAACTCCCCCCTGGTCATCATCTATCATTTCCAGAGGCTTCCCGTGCATGTGGAGTATGAGGTTTTCACCATGTTAATGAGGCCATCTAGTCTATATTTGTGAATGTACATTTCTCTGTCAAATGGTCTACAAAACCTTCCTTCACAGTCAGGGAAGATGTATGTCATCCAGCTCCCCAATGAGCTTAGGAGATTTTAGCCTCTGTTATCTTATATCAGCTATTTTTATCTAAGTGTTGAAAATGAAACTAAAGAAATATCCAAATTAACAATATTCTAAGGTCACTAATGAGGTCAATGAAGTTACTGGAGAGTTACAACGATGCAGTTTCCCTCGTGGCCTAATTACAGGTACTAACTGTGTCATGTACTTTTGCCCCTGCTAAACAAGGAGGGAGCAGGATCCACAGGAGTTAGGGGAGGGAAGGTGGTCACAGATGACCTGGTCACCGAGCAAAAGGACGAACTCCATTCATTTCTTTCATCTCAGGGGTTTCTAGGGAGCATCACTGAGGCTATGAACAGTACACAAGGCTAAATCCACCTGTCAATCAAGTACCTTGTCAGTGGTGACCCTTCAGAAGCAAGGGCTGTGACCTCTTCGGTTTGTTGGCTCAGAGACGTTAGATTTCCAACACAAAAGCTTGGGTTGCTCAGCCAGTCTAATTCTGCACATGCAAGAGAGAGAGAGAGAAAAGATGGATGCCATTAGTGCCACAGACCTTCTAGACCAGGAACCCACCCAGCCTATCAGCTGGCATCCGTATTATCGGCCAATATCTTGTGCAGTCCACAGAAACCAAGTGGAATCCATAAAATTTTTCACAGGGCACGGTGCTTTAACACATTCTAAAATATTTAAGATTGAAACCCTCTTGTAATATTAGGCTGTGGCTTGAACAAAAGTCACATACCCAATGTGGCCTGAAGGTTAACAACATTTCATGCATTCTATCCACTGTCTAATGTGTCTGATCATGTCAATGCAACTGGTCTTGGGAAATCAGTGCTCTCTCTCTTTCTACCATGTGGGTCCCAGGACTCACACTCAGGTTGTCAGGCTTGGCAGCAAGCACCTTCACCTGCTGCCCCATCTCACCAGCCCTCAAATTCCATTTGGAAACTCCTGAAAGTTAGAAAGTCAGTCATCCACGGCAGCACATGCCTGTAACCCCAGCACATGCGAGGCAGAGACAAAGACAAAGACCAAAGTCCAGCCTGAGCTACATATACAGTGTGTAGTACAGCTCTGCAACATGGCAAGATCCTGTATCCAAACAGATACAGCAAGAAAGTGTACCACTCAGGAAACACTCCATGTTCTACACTAGTGTAGTCAAGAGCAAACTTTGTCTTACAACAGTATCCTTTGGAAACAAAAATATAAGGGCCAGGTGTGATAGCACACGCCTTTAATCCCAGCACTCAGGAGAACGAGGCATCTCTAAGAGTTCGAGACCAGCATGTTCTACAGAGTGAGTTTCAGGACAGCCAGAGCTACAGAGAAGCCCTGTCTCAAGAAAACCACCAAACAAAAAAAACATAAAATGAACTTTAATACTAAAATTTATAAACATTAATTATTATTACTTCTAGGTAGTGTGATTAAATGTTTAAAATCTTTGGCTTATCTATAATTCCTAACTTCTTTTTTTTATGCTTTATTTATTTTTATTTTATGTGCATTGGTGTCTTGCCTGCGTGCATGTCTGTGTGAGGGTGTCCAATACTCTGGAGCTGGAGTTACAGACAACTGTGAGTTGCCACGTGGGTGCTGGGCATTGAACCTGGGTCCTCTGGAAGAGCAACCAGTGCTCTTAACAGCTCAGCCATCTCTCCAGCTCCCACTCTCTTTTAAATAATTTGTATTGCATTATCGGGAGATGGAACTCTGGCCATCCTTGGCGACAAACGCCTTCTCCAGCCTAGCCTTCCCTCTGTCGCTCTAACGTCTTAACAATGACTGTTTCTACATTTCTTAATGTACAGCTCTACAGAGTCCTTTCTAACTTTCTAAGTCTTACCTGTGAAAGGAAGGGGAAAAAGCATGGGATGGCACATGGAAGAGTCCTCAGAGGTCTGCGTTGTGCCCTGCTCCTCCACTGCTCCTCACCCATGCCCTTTGCCTCCCTCCTCTGCCTTATGGAATCACTTATCTACTTTCTGTCTCAACGGATCTGCCTGTTTGGTACATATAAATTTATTTCATATAAATAAGTTCATACACTATGTGGTTTTCTGTAACTGGTTTTTTCCACTTTCTGGTTTGCAAGGTTCACTCAAGCTACAGCCACGTATCATTACATCATTCTTTTTCACTGCCAAATATATGGCATTTGGTGATGTACCTCACTTGTCGTGTCTACTCATCAGCCAGCAGATACTTGGGTTATTTCTCTTCTGTGCCTATTACAACAAGGCTTCTAAGAACTTACATGTACAAGTTCTCCATGAATGCTTTCATTTCTCCTGGGTGGATATTTAGACAATTGCTAGGTCAGATCATAAACCATGTTGGCATTCCAAGGAACTGCCAGACTGTATATTTTACCAAATAGCTGCATCATCCAATTCCCATTAACAGCACAGGAGGATTCCATTTCTAAGCATCTAATCAACAATTGTGGTTGTTTTTCCAATTATCATCCTAGCAGGTGGAATATTATTTCATTGTGGCTATGTTTCCATTTCCCTTATGACAATAACATCAACATCTTTTTGCTTACATATTGGCCATTCATTGGACCATCTCTGAAGAAATAGCTATTCAAATACTTTACCCATTTTTAAATAGGGTCCTCTTATTATTGAGTTCCACAAGTTCTTTACATATTCTGGAATCTAGTCCCTCATGGTAACTGCATGTTAATGAAAAGAAACAGACAGCATGCCAGCTCCCTGAATACGGGTGCTCTACCTTACCTACTGCCATATTTCCAGCAGCGAGGGCAATGCTTGGCATACAGCAGGTGATTGACAAATATGTGCAGGAAGGAGAGGAATGAGCAAGGGAAGATTCCAAAGGAGAAAAGGAACATTAAAAAGCACAGGAGAAAAGGGAGGAGGAGAAACTAACAAAGTGTGCACTGTAGGCCAACACCAGGACAAGGGGATGGCCTTTCCATCTTCCACATCTCCTAAGCCAGTTCTGGGGAAGTACCATCCCAGTACTTTACAGACGAAGAACCAGGCCTGAAGGGAGTGAGTCATGCATAAGGTCCGATCTAGTCATCACCGACCAACTGCTCATGCGCGCTCTCTCCTGTCTCTGTGCTCCTTCTAAGGCTGGTTCTTTTCCCTTGGGCCTCATTCCTAGCAGGAGCTAAGGGAAAATAGTCCTTGTTGCTCACTGAGATCAGAATATTTCCACAGCAATCAGATTCCATCACATACAAAGGACAAGTGGGGAAAGATGGGACAAACAGTATGCAGGGAGAGATGTTCTCAGCGCATCCCAGTGGCTCTTCACACCACCAACACTCTAAATGGTGATGGCAGGTGAAGAAACACAAGACAAAGACGGGACTCTCCAAAGGCCTTCAGAGAGCGCCTGCAGGTCAGGTTTCCTGGGGATGAGGGTCCGCCACGCGCAGCCACTGAGAAAGATGTGGTGATACTGTGTTCCCCAAAATATTGTGCACCCTAATAAACTTATCTGGGGTCAGAGGACAGAACAGCTACTAGATATAGAGGCCAGAAAATGGTGGCACACATGCCTTTAATCCTATCACTTGGGAGGCAGAGATCCATCCGGATCTCTGTGAGTTTAAAGCCACACTGAAAACAGCCAGGCATGGTGACTCACACCTTTAATCCCAGGAAGTGATGGTAGAAAGCAGAAAGGTATATAAGGCATGAGGATCAGGAACTAGAGCTGGTTAGGCTTTCAGGCCTTTGAGAAGCAGTTCAGCTGAGATCCATTTGGATGAGGACTGAGAGGCTTCCAGCCTGAGGAAACAAGATCAGCTGAGGAACTGATGAGGTGAGGTGGTCGTGGCTTGTCCTGTCTCTCTGATCTTTCAGCATTCACCCCAAAAACCTGGCCCCGGGGTTTGTTTTTATTAATAAGACTCTTTAAGATTCATGCTACAGAAAGAAGTCCTTTCTAAAGAACTGAAACTCCTGGGTTACAAATTCAAATCAGCAGAGACCCTCAGTGTGACCTTCATCTCAGAAGGCAAACGGTATTTTGATCAGACAAGCCGTTCTTGCTGTGGCTTTGGTAGCACGTTAAATGAAGACACATGGAATGTCAGGAGTGACAATAATGGAAGCATTTGGGAGATGCTTCCGTCACACTGTCCACAGATAGATTTTGAACTTTTTTTAAAACCAAGCAAATTGTCAAACAAAACCTCTCAGAGAAGTTTAACATAAAGAACAAAAACAGCAGGGATGCCCTGAGTGTTCAAAGAGCTGGGCACCTTGGACAACTCCCTCTCCTTTATAGATCAATAGCCTGTGGCCCACAGAAGGTGAGTCACGTGGCCAAGGGCACACGTCCAAGCCCGGATGTACCCTTCCTCCTCTAAGGCTCTCCACCATACCATGGGACCACACTGTATTTCAACTAAACTCTCCAGCCACGTACACAAGGCTGTCAGAGCAATTTACAAATTGTGACCTCATTATCTCTTGTCCATCTTCCTACAACATTTGGGGCCAACTCAAATTCTATTAAGGAGGGCATGGTGGCCCATGCCTTCAGTCACAGCTCAGAAGACAGAGGCAGATGGATCTCTGTGATTTTGAGACCCATTTTTTAAAAACTGGCCATTAAAAAAATAATAAGAAATTAAAAAAAAAAAAAAAAAAAAAACAGGGCTGGAGAAATGGCTGAATGGTTAAGAGCACCAGCTGCTCTTCCAGAGAATCCCAGTTTGACTCCTAGTACCCACATGGCAACTCACAACCATCTGTAACTCCAGTTTCAAGGGATCTGACAGGCCTCCTCTAGCCTCTGAGGGCAGCAGGCATGCACGTGATACAGTATACATGCAGGCAAAACACCCATGAACACATAATAGTATATATGTCCATACACGTGTAATATTACATGTATACACACACACATATGTCCATACATACAGTCTTCCAGGCAAACAACACACGAAGTGGTTGCAAGTCTTCCATCCTCATTTCCAGCTCCAGCTCCCTGCCTGCCCATCTCTCACAAATTATAAGCAGCCTGAAGGTGGGAACCATGACCACTCCTACACTCCTAACTCCTCACAGTGCTGCGACTCAACAAATACCTGTTGAATAAATAAAACACACTGATTTATTGAGGACGTGAAGTCTGTCTTCATCTTCATATCCAAAAGATCTAACCTCCTCCAAAAGTCTGCTCAAGGTATAAAGAGCAGCCAGCATATAATCCTCTGTTCTTCACAGTAACTGTCTTTATTCATTGCATTACTGAGGACCTGCGACATACCCAAGCACAATTCCAGGTACTGGGGAAACAGTAATGGACAAGACAGCACCTGCTCATAGGATGGTTAGGATGGTTATACCTGATCATACCCTTGCCTGTCAGATAACAGGCCTGAGTTGTGAGATTCAATTTTAGTTGCACAGAATCCTGGACAGAGATATCTAACATTAAAAGACATTTTATTAAACAGATGCTAAGTTCTTTTCAATGGTTACTTACAACCTCATAAGTTACAGTGCTTGGCAGAAATCAAGTATATACTTACATGACTAAATAGGGTGTAATATATTATATATACACTTAGATCACTAAGCAGAGTGTAATATATATATATATATATATATATATATTATGTATATGTACTTGGATCACTAAGCAGGGTGTATTATACACATATACATATTCTCTCTCTCACTCAGGTTGTATTATATACATATACATATTCTCTCTCTCTCTCTCTCTCTCACACACACACACACACACACACACACACATCGCTAAGCAGGGTGTAATGTACTACAGAGAAGAGCAGCAAGGAAAGCTAGCATCTGGAGCCGAAGAGGGAAAACCTTTTGTCCCTGGGGGTCAGCACAGATATCTCAGGCTAGACCTTGCTGAGAGCCTAGCAAGGTACCTCGAAAAAGAGAGGGAAATATCCTGCACAAAAGCCACTCATGCCTCCTGCCTACCTACTGCTGGGACCCACAGCACCTACACCTTCAGGGAACTCAGACAGAAGCAAGGTAACGGCCCATCACAAGGACTCGACACTGAAATGCCTCTGTGCTGAGTTTACTATGGCACTCTACTTCTCCATCTCTACTGAAAATGCCTTTGTTCAGCTCCACCACAGGCAGAGGAGCAAACCGTCATGAATAAGCTTAAACTTTAAAAACAGGTCTTCAGTTATAACTGGGTAACATTTCCAAGTTCGACATCCATTTGTGTAACCTGTCCTAACAAAGTAGCATTGGCTTCTCACCTGTTTGAGTGAACTCAGAGGTGAGTGGCCACCCCTCCAGGGGTGCCCTCTCAAACAGCATTTTTAGGGCAGATGATACAAACAAATAAGCAATGATATCAATGAAAATGTTTGTTCAAGAATAAGCCAAGCCTTTCATTTTGATCAGAACCCCCATTTTCTGGCAAAGAATCTGGGAGCACAAACTCACTTATACAAAAAGCGCCAGCAAACAGAGCCAAGAACGACATTCAAGGTGGAGATGGCAGATGCTTTCCTGGGAGGTGACCTGTCCTAGGAAGCAGCCCAGGAACTGCAAAGATAAGGTCTAAATCACAAGACCCCCCAACACTGTAACAGTAAATAATTTTAAAAATCAGACAATTCATAATACAAATTCTAGAGTCAGAAGAACCTATGCTCTTTCAGTCTCTTTAGTTCATTCAGGAAGATTATAAGTTGGAGGCTGGTCTGGGTACCACAGTGAGACCCTGTCACAGGAAAATAGACGTCATCACCACAAAATCATTAGATAAAAGTGTGATGGAGGGGCTGGAGAGATGTCTCAGTGGTCAAGAGCACTGGGGGCTCTTCAGAGGACCCAGGTTTGATTTCCAGCACCCCCATGGAGACTCATAACCATCTGTAACTTCAGTCCCAGGGGATCTGATGCCCTCCTCTGGCCTCCAAGAGCACTGGGTATAAACATGGTGCAGAGATATACATGCAGATAAATAAAAAAAAAATTAAAGTTCGATTAATGGGCAACTTCCCAAGAGATAAGAGTTGGAAACATATGAATTCACTGTCTAATCTTAATATCACTGAAATCAAAGACTGGATCTTCCTCAAATGACTTATTATTTGTGCAGCACTCCAAACATGCTATCTTCAACAACAAAAAGATTATACCTAAATTTCATCAGTTCTTTAGATCTAATCATCAGTTTAGAGGAAATAAAGGGATAAAGAAGCATGTCACATGAAGATTTGATGGGAAACATCTTCAGGACAAATAACAAGTTTTCTCAACAAATAAATCATCTGAAAAAATATGAGAGCAAGAGAAACTGTTTTATAATGAAAGGGAAGTAAGGAGTACATTCGGAAAATGTAATGTTCCTGGGCATGGTGGCACTTGCCTTTAATTCCAACACTAAGGAGGCAGATCTCTGTGAGTTCTAGGCCAGCCAGGGCTACATAGTGAGGCCCTGTCTACAAAAGTAAAATACAATGAGAATTCTGATTTCTTCTTGATACTAACAAGCAAACCAATTATAAAAGGTGGAGACACCTCAAGAAAGCTGAACAGTGACTGGTAGCTATATGATATAAAAATATAGTTAATTTTATTGTTGTTTTTGGTTTTTTTATAAAACAGAATCTCCCTATGTAGCCCCGGCTGTCCTGGAACTCTATATGTAGACCAAACAGGCCTTTAACTCAAAAGATCCACCAGCCTCTGCCTCCCAAACGCTGGGATTAAAGACGTGCGCCACCAGCCCTTCAAAATGAATCTTACACTTCCAGTATTAAGTATATTTTATGCACTTATCCTCCAGTTAATTTCATTATGAATAATAGTTGTGTTTACATTTATCTAAATAAGTCTCATGCTTCTGTTCCATAGGCCTTTGAAGGTTCCTGAATGCTATTATCTGTCCAAATCCTAACCTCTTGAAGATCACTGCAAAGTTAACTCTTACAAAACCTTGGAACGTCCCATTTATGATGTTGTTAGTTGTGGCTCATCTATGACATTTCTAACATTCTAACTTATACTGTTTGTTTTTAGTTTCGTCCATGCAACACGCTGCACTATCCGTCCACACACTGCGGACACGTTTATTGAACACTTCTATATTTTGAACCTGTGCTGACAACTAGATGGGCTGCAACGAGCAGACAGACCGTCTCAGACTTTGTTGAGGGTTACAGTTTAGTAAACAAAAGAGTTACACTGACCACAATTAAAAGTATTTCAAAAGGGTTTCTCTGTGCAAAGGAGTTGTCTTATTGCAGCTCCTAGGAGACTGAGGTCCAAAAATATGGTAATGTTAGCCCCAGACCCAACACTTCACCCTAGCCTTTGTTAACCCTTCCCTAACTTGACCACCTTAGTGCCTGAAAGGACCTTTTCCCTAAGCTTCAGACAAGACCCAGAAGGCTTTGCAGCGCCGCGGAGAACTCTGGGATACAGGTGGATAAACAAATCCGAGAAAAAAGGCCAAGCCCCGGGCCCGAAAAACTGCCACTAATATCATCGACTGTCGCTTTCGACTCTTTTTGGGTGCTTACCTTTCCTGGATGTCCCACCCCCGGAGGCCTCACTTATGTCCGCAAAGGCCGGGAACAGCGCCATGTTCGCAGGCCGCACCACCACTCCCACCACAGAAATGGCGCCGCCTGGAGCGCTCTGGTTGGAGGACTCCGTCTCGCGGTGCACTCTGGGAAATGTGGTTTTTCCGGCACTCCGCTGGGGTTTGACCCAAGGCTGGGCGGAGACCTGCGGGTGGAGAAGGGGGAGGGAAAAGAGTGAGGGCGGGGAAGGGCAGTTTCCTGGTAGGTAATGCCCTAGCCTCCTGAGGAAACTGGAAAAGCAGGAACCGGAAGAGGAAGTTCAGGGAAAAAAAAAAAAAAAAGACGTGGAAACTGGAATTCCAGCTCAATCCCTAAACTTGCACAGCCGCTTGTAAACTGGGTCAAAGTAGTCAAGTTCTGTAAGCTTTAGTTTCCTCATCTGCAAGATACTGAGATTATATGTGTCTGCCTCTGTGTGTGTGTACATAGAAGTACAAATTGCATTGTTTCACCTGTGAAAAGCACTTCAGAAAAATTAGCTTTAAACTGGGCGTAGTGGCACACGCCTTTAATCTCAGCTCTCAGGAGGCGGAGGCAAGTGGTTCTCTGAGACCATCCTGGTCTACATAGCCAGAACTACATCGAGAATCTGTCTCCAAGAGAGGGAGGAGGTGAGGAGGTAGAGGAGGGGAGAGAGAGAAAAAAGAAAAGTTAGCTTTTGTGTAAGATGTAATAAGCTCCATGGCAAATTTAAATTGCCTTTTTTTTTTTTTTTTTCCGAGACAGGGTTTCTCTGTGTAGCTTTGCGCCTTTCCTGGAACTCACTTGGTAGCCCAGGCTGGCCTGGAACTCACAGAGATCCGCCTGGCTCTGCCTCCCAAGTGCTGGGATTAAAAGCATGAGCCACCACCGCCTGGCTAAATTGCCATTTTAAATACTCCTAAAAATGCTGGGGCTGAGCAGTGATGATGCACACCTTTAATAATTGGGAGGCAGCCAGATCTCTGAGTACGAAGCCAGCATGGTCTACATAAGCGAGTTCCAGGATAGTCTGGTCTGTTACGAAAAGAAACTCGTGTCAAAAAAATGAAAATAGCCGGGCAGTGATGGTTCACACCTTTAATCCCAGCACTTGGGAGGCCGAGCCAGGCAGATCTCTGTGACTTTGAGGCCAGCCTGGTCTACAGAGTGAGATCCAGGACAGGCACCAAAACTACACAAAGAAACCCTGTCTCAAAAAATAAAAACAAGGAAAAAAGAAAATAATATAAATAAATGCTCCATGAATACAGAAGAGTTCAAGGTCTCAATAAAGGTATTTTTATAGTAAATACATGTACTTGCCTATTTATATATATTTATAGTATATGTATAATTACATATTTATAAAGTATTTTTGACATTTCACTTTAAAAAAAAAAAACAAGTTGGAGGAGAAGGGGTCAACAAGATGGCACAGATGATAAAGTCACTTGCCAAGGAAACATAGCCACCTGAGTTCCATCCAGACTCCACGAAGTTGTCTTCTGAGCTCCAAGTGTACAGGGTTGCATGAGCATTTCCCACAATAGCAATACAGTAAAAAATTCTAAACCCAGAGATTTGAATCTCATCATCTAACCAAGGGAAGGATGGATGTCTTTCAAAGCAGCGCCCTTCCTAATGTTTAGACTGTGTGTGTCCAAGATAAACGTCCTTCACGTTTTCAGGTCCCTGAAAGTGCTTGCAAGAGGGAGCAGTAGAATCCCGTCATACAATTACATGTCTGTAACTGTGACTCTCAAGTCCCGTCAAATCTCTTATTGTTTAGGACAATATCTGCCTTCACTTCAGGTGACTAGGATGGGAACACTCTTTTCCCAACACTTTTTGCTCAGAAAAATAAGAATTAAATGTGAAAGGCTTCAGAATTGTTTTTAGAAACCAATGATAATGTATTGGTAATAAGGAATCTTGGCAGAGTGTGTATTTGTATATTTACAAACATTTAAGAGACTTCATAAGCAAGCCTTCATAAGAACGACTTAAAGTATGTGATCAAGTTACTGATACAGATTTCCTGGAGGTTTGTTTCCTGGGAAGTTTTTTTTATTTTACTTGTTTCTAAAGTGTGTGTGTGTGTGTGTGTGTGTTCATGCATAGGTGCCAGATGAGAGGGCACACATGCCATAGTTCGTGTGTGGCAGTCACAGGACAACTTTGTGGAGTCAGTTCTTTGCTTCTGCCTTTTTGCAGGTTTGAGGGATCAAACTCAGGTCATTAGGCTTGCAGGGCAGGAGCTGATGGCCACTGAGACATCTCACCAGCTGTCTTCTGGTTTGGTCTTGGATTTTGGTTTTGTTTTTCGATAGATCTCACTCTGTAGAACAGGCTCAAACCCTCCCTCCTCCTGCCTTTTCCTCAACTGAAACATTCTGTAAAAGTAACTGTAACAAGGGGCCTGGAGAGGGCAAGTGGTTCAGTGGGTACAGGCACTTGTTGCCCTTGCAGAGGACCGAGGGTTGGTTCCTAGCACCCACGTGGTGGCTCACAACCACTGTAACTCCAGTTCCAGGGGGTCTAGTGCTCCCTTCTCTTCCCCTCAGGCACTTGGCACCAACATGGTGTACATACACACGTACAGGCAAAACACTCACACACATAAAATAAATATAAAGAAATTAACTATAGGAAAGAATAAACTGATGATAAAACAGCATGGTCTTATTAAATAAGAAACACAGAGCCAAATACCAAGTTAAAAGCCCAAGAGATCAGAATACTAGCTAATAGCCTCTAGCTTACCAATGGCTGCCATCCTTCCCCTGAGAGAGAGATCTTGTTCCTGTGTTCTGTTGTTTTATTGCCTTTCTGTTCTGCCTTCTCATTGGCTCTAAACCCAACCACATGACTTCCTCATCACTGCCTGTCTATACAGACCTCCAGATCGCTATGGTTCGTACTGAGATTAAAGGTGTGTATCACCATGCTTGGCTGTGTCCTTGAACACACAGAGACTCTGCCTGCCTTGTGATCAGGATTAAGGGCGTATGCTACCACTGCCGGACTTCCGCTTAATGGCTATGTGAGGTAGATTATTGAATCTACTCTGAGAAAAAAGATAAAAAAAAAATAATAGGATAAATGGGTAGATCGTTGAAAAAGAAAAATGGGAAGATATAAAAATGACAAGGTAGATTATTGAATGTATTATGAAAAGAAAAAAGAGAATATGGATATGGTAAGATAAAAAGGTCAATTATTGAATCTACTTTTAAAAAGGAACTACTTGTTTTAAATAGGTTAAGTAATGAAATTTTTTGTCTAAGTTTATCAAATGTTACTGAACTGGATATTGTTAATATATATATAATGGAGTTTTTTTTTGTCTGAATCTGTCTAATGATAATGGAATAGACATTGTTAATGTAATTCTTGACTATAACCTTCTTTTATTATTTTAGACAAAAAAAGGGGAAATGTAGTGGTATATTGTGTCCCCCAATATATTGTGCACCCTAATAAACTTATCTGGGGTCAGAGGACAGAACAGCCACTAGATAGACACAGAGGCCAGAAAATGATGGCACACACACCTTTAATCCTATCACTTGGGAGGCAGAGATCCATCCGATCTCTGTGAGTTCAAAGCCACACTGGAAACAGCCAGGAATGGTGACTCACGCCTTTAATCCCAGGAAGTGATGGCAGAAAGCAGAAAGGTATATAGGGCATAAAAACTAGGAACTAGAGCTGGTTAAGCTTTTAGGCTTTTGAGCAGCAGTTCAGCTGAGAGCCATTCAGATGAGGACACAGAAGCTTCCAGTTTGAAGAAACAAGATCAGCTGAGGAATTGGCAAGGTGAGGTGGCTGTGGCTTGTTCTGCTTCTCTGATCTTCCAGCATTGACCCCAGTACCTGGCTCCAGGTTTGTTTTTATTAATAAGACCTTTTAAGATTCTTGCTGCAGCTATGACCTCTGATCTCCAGGCAACTTTATTTATTAACATACAAATAAAATCACATTTCAGCACAAATAAAATATCACTATACATGGTGAATCTCCAAATCAGAAAGCTATAAAGTAAGCCAGACACCAAGAGTGTTTATTGTATGATTTTTTTTTGGGGGTGGGGGCGGTTTCGAGACAGGGTTTCTCTGTGTAGCTTTGCGCCTTTTCCTGGAACTCACTTGGTAGCCCAGGCTGGCCTCGAACTCACAGAGATCCGCCTGGCTCTGCCTCCCGAGTGCTTGGATTAAAGGCATGCGCCACCACCGCCCGGCATATTGTATGATTTTTTTATGCAAAATCTTAGAAAATACTTATATTGATATATAATGGCAGAATGGAGCTCAGTAGGGTGTTCTACACAGGCACAGGGAAACATTGGGGAGTCATAGAAGTGTTCTGTTTCTTGATTTGGGTGATACTTTAGTAAGGGTGTAACCATATGCTTTGTTAAAAGCATTTTTAAAAAAATGAGCCAGGTCTGGTCATTGATGCCTGTAATCCCAATACCCAGGAGGCAGAGACAGGAGAATGGCTGAGAGTTCAAGTCCAGCCTGGGTTGGACTTTAGTCTGAGACCTTGTCTCAAAACAAACAAAACAAATGACTAAGGGCAGGATGTGTAGCTCAGTAGTAGTGTGTAGTTGAAGTTTTCCTGTGTCCACCTGGCTCCTGCAGCTGCTCAGACCCAAGTAAACACACAGAGACTTATATTACTTATAAACTGTATGGCCGCGCCTCAGGCTTCTTGCTAGCTAGATCTTACAACTTGAATTAACCCATTTCTATAAATCTATATTTTGTCACATGGCTCATGGCTTACCAGTATCTTTGCATCATGCTTCCTCTGTGTCTGGCTGGTGACTCCGGGACTCAACCTTCCTCTTCCCAGCACTCTCCTCTCTCTTGTCCTGCCTATACTATACTTCCTGCCTGGTACTGGCCAATCGGTGTTTTATTTATCCGTCAGTCAGAGCAACACATTCACAGCACACAGAAAGACACCCCCAGCACAAGTGTGGTTGCCTAGCAAGTGAGCACTCACAAGTTTTATCCTTCTCACCGAGAAAGAAGCAGAGGAAGTATTTTTAACTTTGTTTTGATAGATTGGATGGTGATCATTGTTTTATGTCTGTGAGTGTTTTGCCTGCATATGTGTGTGCAATGTGTGCTTACTCACAGTTGTCCGCCACCGTATGGGTGCTGGGAACTTAACCCGGGTCCTCTGTAAGGACAGCAAGTGCACCAGGCAGTAGTGGTGCACGCCTTTAATCCCAGCACTGGAGAGGCAGAGGCAGGAGGATCTCTGAGTTTGAAGCCAGCCTGGTCTATAGAGTGAGTTCTAGGACAGCTAGGAATGCCCAGAGAAACCCTGTATCAAAAAAAAAAAAAAACCACAAAACAAAACAAAGCAAAGAACAGGAAGTGCTCTTAGCTACTGAGCCTTCTCTCCAGCCCCACTTGAATGTTGATCAGTTAAACCAGAGGTCAGCACACTTTTTTGGAAAAGGATCACACAGAAATACTGGAGACCAAGCAGGATTTCCATTCTCTGTTGCGACTACACTGGAAGTCAATTGTGTACATTTTCAAATGTACAGGGCATGGTGGCACATGCCTTTAACCCCAGCACTCTGGAGGCAGAGACAGGAAGATCTTTGTGAGTTCCAGGCAAACCTCATCTACATAAGAGAGTTCCAGGACAGCCAGGGCTACATAAAGAGTCCCTGTCTCAAAAAAAAAGTTTTTGTTTTGTTTTGATTTTCTTCGAGACAGGGTTTCCCTGTATAGCTTTGTGCCTTTCCTGGAACTCACTCTGTAGCCCAGGCTGGCCTCTAACTCAGAGATCTGCCTGCCTCTGCCTCCTGAGTGCTGGGATTAAAGGCATGCACCACCACCACCTGGCTCAAAAAAAAGTTTTTTTTTTCAAATGCTATGAAATATTATTATTTCTACTTTTCTAACATTTGTAAGGGTGAAAGCTACATACACCACACAAATTGGCAATGAACTGATTTGCTATGGCTGTGTCTGCTAGACCTCTGCAAAATGCACTATTCTGTTAAACTAAAAGTGAAGTTTTGAGCTGGGTATGGTGGCACATGCCTTTAAACCCAACACTCGGAAGGCAGAGGCAGGCAGATCTCTGAGTTCAAGGTCAGCCTGGTCTACAGAGAGTTCCAGGACAGCCAGGGCTACAGAGAAATCCTGTCTCAAAAAAATTTTTAAAGGGGAAGTTTTAAATATTATTTTTTTAAACTTTATTTATTTTTATTTTATGTGCATTGGTGTTTTGCCTGCATGTATGTGTGAGGATGTACCTAGAGTTACAGACAGTGTGAGCTGCCATGTGGGTCCTGGGAATTGGACCTGGGTCCTCTGGAAGAGCAGTCAGTGCTCTTAACCACTGAGCCATCTCTCCAGCCCCTGAATATTCTTTTCTGCATATAAAAATCACCACAAAGGGTGTGAGAACGAACCACTTGTTATTACTCTGGTTTCCATCAGTAAACTCTGGGTATTTCCAGTGCATGTGACAGGGATTTCTCAACATAAACCAGAAACGGTCTCAAATCACCACTTGGCTTTGTGGGTAGCCTGGCTAACAGCAGCCGGTGCCCTGCTCAGCCACTTCTTAAGCATCGCTGTGGTTTGAGGCAGGGAAAGAAAACTCACGCTAACCTGGCACGCTTCTGTTCTGGCATCTGTCTCGTTCTCCGGCCTTGTCTCTACAGCTCCTGTCTGTCTGGTCGCCTCTGAACATCTCTGAAGCTGGAAGGAGAGAGATGAAGGGGAAGAGGGAAATGCGCAGGAGAAAAGGAAGCTTCAGTTCATTGCAGAGGGCTTGGGTGTCAGACAGACAGACAGACAGACAGGCTGGAATTTAGTGAAGACCGCCCCCTGTGGCCATGAGGAATGAGAAATGGCAAGCGTGAGATGAAAAGTCATCAAAGGCGGCCTTTGGGGCCAGTGAGATGGCTCAGTGGGAAAGGGTGCTTGCCGCCAAGACTGATGACCTGAGTTCAATCCCTGGAATCTATGTGGTGAAAGGAGAGCAATAACTCCCACATGCTGACCTCTGACCTCCACGCACATTGGGACACACACAAGCCCAGACATACACTCGCAATTGGTTGACTAATTAATCAGTGGATCAATTAGTTAATAAGAAAAATTGTAAAGCCCCTCCACCCCCACCCCCCACGCACCTTTTCAGTAATAAGAGGATGGGATGGGAGCAGAATATCTCTAAGAGACAGAAACAAAAATATGGAGGTACTCAGTGTTTGACAAAAAAAATTTTGAGACAGGATTTCTCTGTAGCCCTGGCTGTCCTGGAACTCCCTCTGTAGACCGGGCTGACCTTGAACTCAGAGATCTGCCTGCCTCTGCCTTCTGAGTGTTGGGTTTAAAGGCTTGTGACACCACACCCAGCTCAAAACTTCACTTTTAGTTTAACAGAATAGTGCATTTTGCAGAGGTCTAGCAGATACAGCCATGGCAAATCAGTCCACTGCCAATTTGTGCGGTGCATGTAGCTTTCACCCTTAAAACAAGTTTGTTGGCAAAACAATGTCTACATGATCCTGTTTTCTTTAGGAAGGAAATGTTATATCAAGAGCCCATGTCAGTACACTATGGCCTCATTATCCCAGCCTGTCTGTCACCTGTGATGTCCTGGTAAGTATGTGGCCCAACGCAGCCAAGTCTTCAGTTGATAGGTGTTCAGCCTGACTCTGATCAAGCCAGGTCAAGCAAAGGTCTTTCCCTGTCATTGTCTTTATTTGCGTTATTTACTTTTAATTTTTTTGCTTTCAGAGACAGGGTCTCACTCCATAACCAAGGCTGGCCTTCAGCTTAACACCCTCCTGCCTCAGCTTGGTATGCGCTACCATGCCCAACCTTCCGCAAGGATTTCAGAACCAAGGATTTCAGAACCTGAACTGAACAAACAAAAAGCTAGTTGCTCCTTGTGCATCCAGACTATAATAGCTCAGAAGCTGAGACACATCAGCCAATCGAGAAGAAAGAAAGGCCGGTGTGAGCTGGAGTCCCAGAGGTTTTGAAGAGCTGCTGCTTCTTGTCCCTGGAACCTACCCTCAATTCTGGGCTTCTGCTCTAGGAAATGGCCAAATACCTTTTTTCCCATTTTTGGTAGTCAAATTCAAGTTCACTTGTTGTCTCTGGAACCCAAGGGTCTTAGCTAATAGAAAATGAATGAGTCAATTTCCACACTCGGAGTCATGATCCCAGAACCTGTTCCCAGGTAGTTTGAGGATGAGAGACTTCTAAACTGGTCTACCCAGAGTAGGTAGGTCAAAGTCAACTCCTTTTCATCTCTCTGGAGAAAGAATCCACACTAACTCAGGGAAACTGGAGAAACGGGTTTATCAACTCACTCAATCTTCAGGAATTTTCTGTTAGTCTCCATGAAGTAAACGAAAATGTGGAAATCAGAGCCAACGGCGAGGGGATAAATAAAGGTCTGGATCCACTTCACAGAGGGTGGGGATGAGGGTGGGGGTGGGAGTGGGGGTGGGGATGAGGGTGGGGGTGGGGATGAGGGTGGGGGTGGGGATGAGGGTGGATGGAGGTGTGTGTGTGTGTAGGGTTGCAGTGGGGTCTTAGGTTGAAAAGTTGTTTTTTTTGTTTTATTTAGATTTATTTTAGTTAGCACAGATATGTATCTATGCCTGCTCCTTTGTATGTGCACCACATGTGTGCAGTTGCCAATGGAGGCCAAAAGAGGACATCAAATCTCCTGATTGGGAGTACCTGATCTAGATGCTAGGAACTAAATCCAGGTCCTCTACAAAATCAGCAAGTGCTCTTAACCACGGAGCCATCTTTCTAGCCCAGAAAGGGTTTTAGTGACCAGACACAACCCCAAGGATCATCATTTGGTTAAACCAGTCTGTTTGTGCGTAATGTACAATTCACACAGTCTACAATCTGTCTAAAACACAAAAGGTGTTGAGAAACCCCACAGAAATACACAGAAAGAATCCAACCCCAGTCCTCTGGAAGAGCAGCAAGTGCTCTCAGCCGCTGAGCCATGTCTCCAGCCCCAGGTACATCACTCTTAAACTAGCGCTTCTTTCCAAAGCGATATGCATTTGGGTTTTGGTTTAGGATACTGACTTGAACCCAGGCCTGCACACATTAAGCATATGCTCTACCACTAGGCTACCCCCACAGCTCCATGTTTATTCTTTTTTTTTTTTTTAAGATTTTATTTATTTATTATGTACACAGAGGAGGGCGCCAGGTCTCATTACAGATGGTTGTGAGCCACCATGTAGGTGCTGGGAATTGAACTCAGGACCTCTGGAAGAGCAGCCAGGGCTCTTAACCTCTGAGCCATCTCTCCAGCCCTGTTTTGTTGTTTGTTTGTTTGTTTGTTTGTTTGTTTTTAATGCCAAATGCCGTTTATTGAAGGAGGGAGGAGGTCTTGAATACAGGCTTACAGCACAATGGGAGAACCCTGGAGGGCAGAAGTTCGCTACAGATGTTTTACAATCTTGCATCTAAGCTGTTAATGCCCATTATGTAGGATACATAGACAAGGAACTTCCCTTAAGCATTCAGGAGGGTGAAACCGGGGAGGGAATTAGCATAAGGAGGATATCAATGTCAAGGTCAGCAAGCAAGGCAACAGTTACCCAAAACGGGGGCCAGGGACCTACAGGTCCCCCTTTTACTAATAAATGAGCTTCTGACTTAGGTTGCATGGGACGTCAGCCAGGTCACCTTACCCGTCATGGAGATTCCTCCATTCTTATTCTTGATAATAAAAGAGATCAATGAAACAGTATTCACCATTAAAGAT
The DNA here is from genome assembly GCF_049852395.1 of Peromyscus maniculatus bairdii. Classification (NCBI taxonomy): domain Eukaryota; kingdom Metazoa; phylum Chordata; class Mammalia; order Rodentia; family Cricetidae; genus Peromyscus; species Peromyscus maniculatus. The sequence goes on from NC_134865.1 coordinate 71,490,480, forward strand.
AATTTTTAAATAAGCAAATGGCTAAATCCTCACTATTCCAATGGTCTTTCTTTGACTAGAAAAGTGACTTTATAAAATTTTTTATTTGCTGGGCAGTGGTGGCACACACCTTTTTTTTTTTTTTTTTTTTTTTTTTTTTAATCGGAGCTGAGGATGGAACCCAGGGCCTTGTGCTTGCTAGGTAAGTGCTCTACCACTGAGCTAAATCCCCAACCCCAGCACACACCTTTGATCCCAGCACTTGAGAGGCAGAGGCAGGTGGATCTCTGAGTTTAGGGCCAGCCTGGTCTACAAAGTAAGTTCCAGGACAGCCAGAGCTGAACTTTTTATTTATTTTTATTCAGAGGCCAGAAGAGGAGGACATCAGATCCCCTGGGATTAATGTTGCAGATAATGTGAGCCACTGTGTACATACTGTACTGGGAATTGAACCTGGGTCCTCTGGAAGAACAGCCAGTGCTCTTAACCGATGAGCCATCTCTCCAGTCCTAGGGAAGTGACATTTTAAGAAGTGACTTGGCCCCGGGCTCTATTTCTCCATCATCTAGCTGGCTTTTCTTTCTCTGTCAGTTCTCCTGGCTTGTTGGTGCTTATCCGTCAGGCGCAGCAGTGGAAACTGGTTGATTACTGTGCCCCCCCTCCCGCCGCTCCCTTGCTCCCCCTTTTCTTCCCATCTACATCGCTTTTGTCATTATCTCCCCTCATTAAAAAAAGAGCAAAAGGGGCTGGGGAGATGGCTCAGAGGTTAAGAGCACCGACTGCTCTTCCAGAGGTCCTGAGTTCAATTCCCAGCACCCACATGGTGGCTCACAACCATCTGTAATAAGATCTGGTGCCTTCTTCTGTGTACATAATAAATAAATAAAATCTTAAAAAAAAAAGAAAGAGCAAAAGGATGCATTTTCCACCTGAGGGGGGGGGATCTAAATTAAATTGATTTCCCCCTTATACCTACTTATTTTGTGAATGAAGCAAAGGAATTAGTCTTTCTTGGCACTTTACAACGTGATTCAGAAGAACACAGCTGCAGGAGAGCTGAATTCTTCTAAGAGTTTTCTAAAATGTGAAGTGCTCCCAATAGGCACGATGTCTTGAGGAGTCGTTTGTGCACCCGTGTTCAAGGAGAACATTTGTAGTGATGAAATGATGGATGACCACTTTCCATCGCACCAGATGACACTACGGGCCACCAAGGAAGGGGAGATGACTCTTCCTCAAAGGCAAACACAACTTCAAGTAATAAAGGCGAGGCTCTCTGTACGGTTACTCAACAGAGGTCCTGATTACATCCCAGTAGCGCACGGAAACGTTTCAGCAGCGAGTCCTGCCATGTACAGTGAAGTTGCAAAGATAACCCATATCCGAAGACAAAATTGTGACATGTTTTTGTTTCTATTGAAAAACAAAACAAAACAAAACAAAACAAAACCTTAGCTGGGCTGCGTTGGCGCACAGCCTTAATCACAGCACTTGGGAGGCAGAGCCTGGCCAATCTATGTGAGTTCGAGGCCAGCCTGGTCTACAGAGCGAGATCCAGGACAGGAACTAAAACGACATGGAGAAACCCTGTCTCAAACAAACAAACAAAAAGCAGTTGTGGAACCAGGCAACACTTCACTTTAGCATTCCAGTCGGCCAAGAGAGGAGGCTTATCTTGCAAACAGAAAAGGGTGGAAGGAAGCAGAAATGAAGACCAAGGAGCGTACCGACAATTTCGAAGTTACTTTCTTTGAAGGTGGGACCGGAAGACAGAACCTGGTATATGTCCAACCTCAGGTTAGTTCAGATTCATTTCCTGATAAAGATCAAAGCAGAGGAAACTTTATTATCACATGGACTGAGACTGGAATCTGAGTCTTCTCCCTACCGATGCTTTAGTTTTGTTTTGTTGGTTGGCTTTGTTTTTGTTTGTTTGTTGTTGGGTTTTTTGGGGGGGATCTGAGTCAGGGTTTCTCTGTGTAGTTTGGTGTCTGTCCTGGAGCTCTCTCTGTAGACCAGGCTGGCCTCGAACTCACAGAGATCTGCCTAACTCTGCCTTGTGAGTGCTGGGATTAAAGACGTGAGCCATTGCCACCTGGCTTTTTTTTGGTGGGTTTTTTTGTTTGTTTGTTTGTTTTGTTTTGTTTTGTTTTTCCCTACCAATGCTTTAGGAGGTGAGAAAAGCTTAGGTCTGTTGGGACAGAATTTTAGCACAGGTGACTCCAGTTTGATTTTTTTTGGTCTAGTCCTTTGGAGACTATGAAGGAGCTCAGTCCAGAACAGGGGCATTCTGTAATATTTATATAACATCTATGAATGAACAGCAGATCACAAGTAGCACAGGGAGGTAAGACTGACTGCCCCTCCAGAGGACAGTACCTCTGGGGAGGTAGAGCTATTTACCTGAGTCTTTACAGTGTAAGGCATTAAATAGGTCAATGAGGAGACAAACCCATATAGAGGAACTAGTGGGTGCAAAATTTCAAGTATGCTCAAGGATCCTCAATGCAGGCTGTGGCTGGGGTGCCGTGAGAGGACCTGTCAGAGCCTGGACAAACAGCCGGGAGGAGGGCCTGAACATTCCTGGCGTTGTGTAACAGATATTTTAGGGGCTGGAGAGATGGCTCAGTGGTTAAGAGCACTGGCTGCTCTTCCAGAGGACAGGAGTTCAATTCCCAGCACCCATATGACAGCTCACAAGTGTCTGTAACTCCAGTTCCAGGTGATCCAACATCTTCCTCTGGTTTCCCTGGGCACACAGGTAAGTACACTTACATATATGCAGGCAAAACATTTATACACATAAAATAAAAAAAAAATAAAATAAAAACA